>NW_010291970.1:0-15758 GCF_000700745.2 Antrostomus carolinensis
GTCCCAGCCGTTGCAGAACGGCAGTGCCCTGTATGGCTCGTTTGTACTCTCAGTGCTTTGGGTGGTCCCTGGCGCTGTGGGATCTGGTACAGCGGCAGGGTGCTCGGGGCCGCGGCGAAAAACGTGAGCAGAGAGCTGAGCTGGCTGCTAGCGATGGCGAGGAAAAACAAGGCAGAGGCAGGGCTGCAGTGAGGATGCTTCCGATCAGGAAGTCTCTGAAAACGCTCTGTGTAAGTGGAAAAATGCCCTGCAGCTGGAACCAGGGGAAGGCAAGTGTGCAGGCGTCTGCGGCGTGGCGCAGCCTTTGGCTGGAGTTTTGGGCCAGGTTGCTTCCAGGGTGAGGTTATCTCTGCAAGAGCAGCCCTGCCAGGAGCTGGCAGCTGTGGTTCTTCTGTAAGCAGCCGGCTTCAATTATAGCTGGTGGCTCTGTGTAAGTGGAAACATGCCCTGCAGCTGGAACCAGGGGAAGGCAAGTGTGCAGGCGTCTGCGGCGTGGCGCAGCCTTTGGCTGGAGTTTTGGGCCAGGTTGCTTCCAGGGTGAGGTTATCTCTGCAAGAGCAGCCCTGCCAGGAGCTGGCAGCTGTGGTTCTTCTGTAAGCAGCCGGCTTCAATTATAGCTGGTGGCCCTGGCTGGATGGAGGGTTTTGCAGCTGTGAAGTTTTTGTAGCTGTGGGCTAACGGTGTTTCTGCATCAGTATGAAGCTGCTAGCACAGAAGGAGGGGATTTATTGATTTTTAATATAGACTTGTGAATGGCGCTGAGGAGTTTGGCAATATAACTGATATTTCACTCTAAGCTCTCCTTGTTCCTTCAGTGCAGTCGCAGCCTGAGGTTTTTCTCTGCTGTGAGAAAACTCCCGTGGCTAGAGATAAATACTGGTGTGTGCTCACTGCTGCTAACAGAAGTTGGAGCTGCGTCAGGGAGAGTAAGCCTGTGGCACGCATGGTCATCTGATGCTGTTTAGCAGTGAAAGCTGGAGTTTCTTACAAAAGTATTCTTGTATTTGGAGTGCAGTAGACATAATCTGTTTTCAGAGCAGTGAGTAGCCAAGGCATGTACTCTGCCTGGGGGGAACTGTACTTGCATGCACAGAGGGAGGATTTTCCTTGGAAACTTGCAGTGCCTGGAGGTGGCTGGGGTTGGCTAGGTGGAGACCCCTTTCCAGCTCAGGACCAGAGGAGAGGGATCACTGTGCTGAGTTTGCTCAAGTTAAGAGTGGGTTTGCCCTCGAAGAAGCTGTTGCCAGCTGACGTGAGTCAAGGATGCTAAAAGACATGCCAGAATTTTGCTGAATTTTACTGAATTTCTTACAAGGTATACATTACCTATGTAATGCATACTGGAAGCCCTTAGGGACTTCTTTGTGTTTTTTATCCATAAGTAGCTAAGTGAATTTATCGTAAGTGATCCAAGTCTCCTGTGTTTTAGCATTTAAATGCAACCAGAGAGAGCAGCAGTGAAACTAATATGCTATGGGAAGAGTCTGGTTGTTGGTCGTTTGCCTCACTGTGCTTTTTAAAAAGCAATTGCACTTTGTATGGTTTAGTATCCTTTACACACCAGCAGTTGATCAAGGGAAGTATCTTTGACTAAAACTCCTGCATATTTGGTACATAAATATAGCAGCATTAAGGGTACTTAGTTTATGTGCTGTCTGACCAGTCTCTGGGTATACTTATTGCAGAATTTTTAGTAAGCTGATGTTGTCTTTACATTTCTCAACAAGAATTCCTCTTCTTGCATTCCTTGCCTTTAGTACAGCCAAAGCTGAAATAAAATATTTTGAATTCTCTGGTCTAATCTCTTCTTTCCCTGCTGACCTTCATTTTGTGTTGTTTGCAAGATGAATTGCCTTAGAAAAGTTACGATTAATGGAACCAAAAAAAAAGTAAATTGGAAATAATACCATAAAACTGTCAGGCCTCTGGGCAGCACCTTGAATTGCTTGTTCTTTTGCGACTTACTAGGAGTAGATTTTTGGAAGTATGTTTGAAAATTCAGATTTTTGGAACGACGATGGAACTGACAATATTTTAGGATTTCAGGCTGGCCTGGAGCTCAAGTCCAGCAGCTGCAGGTGGAAAGCCCGGCACTGAGAGCGATCCAGAGTTGCTCTTTGGGCAGCATGATCCTTGTAAGTGACGTTCAGTTGGTAATTAGTTAAGCGTCTCAAGTACTGAGCTGACCTCATTCCTTTACCTTCCTCATTTTTTGGGCAGCAAACATTGCAACATCAAATGCTTCTGCTTCTGCTGAGCTCAGAAAAAAAAACCCACTTGTACAGATCAAGGTGGTGGTGCTTGCAAGGTTAAAATGCTCATCTTCTGCCTATCTTTCAGTGGTCTCAGCAGTCCTCGCTCCGTGGCGGACAAAGTGAGTCTCCCAGCTAATGTCATCTGCATCCCACCGGAGACAAATCTTGGGGAGAGAAACAGCAATTGCATACAGTGTCATGCAAAACAGTATTGTGCCTCTGTGTCCTGTTGTCCCCTCTGTCCCTCTTGGAGCTCACACTAACAGGATGTCACCAATGAGTGTTCGTCCTTGCTCTGGCCTGCTGCTGCCCAATAGGCTGGGCAAGAGCAGTGTGGTGATGTGGGGCAGTGGGAGGGTGGGCTTGGCAGCATTTTGGGCATCACCTTGCTACTGGCATGGGAGATGGCTTGGGCAGCTCTCTGCTAGTTGCCTGGGCAGGGCTTCCTCTTGCGGCAGCAAGAAGCCAGAGCTCCCATGTTGTGTGCAGAGTCATCTCCTGGGATGGGTCATGCCAGAGAGGCTCCTTTGGACTGGGAAAGCCTTTGGGAGCAAATGGGTTCTTGATGGTGTGTGTTGTTGTTTTGGTTTGGTTTTTTCCTCGAGACATTGAGGGTTTTTTCTCTGACTTCGAACAGAGGCAGGGATGCTCTTTCACTGCTGAGGAGCAGAACCACAAATAGCTCTACCTATTATTTTGGCGTTTTTTTACTCCCATGAGTGGCATGCTGTCTTGAGATGGGTCACAAGCAAACTCTGTTGCCTGTTCAAAGCTACTAAAGCTCCACCTAGATTTGGCAGCTCTTCATACAAGTCGTGAAGGCACGTATAGGTGATGGTGCTGTTTGCTGTAACCTCTCCTGCATAACTGAACACCTTGCTCATTTTGTCCTCTTAAACTCAATCCTCTTTCATTACCTTCTTTCACTGCTATTTCTGACATTAGTCGTATAGGGATGAGATCTATAAAAGTAAACATAGGAATACTTTTAGGGCTGTTGGCCTCAGCTCTTTGCGGTAATGCTCTTGTTTTCCTAATTTTACATCATACAAAATTATGTTCTTCCAGAATGCAACATATGCTTTTGAAAGCTATTTGACATGAGAAATTGATGCTCACTGCATGCCAGTCAGAGCACACTTCTCTCTGAGCATCTAAACACTTTGCAAAACTGACAATAATCCTTGTAATCTGTAGCTGTTTTGTCATATGCAATACAGTTGCTGATTTGTTTTGTGATTTTAAATGTGTTAAAAATGCAAAAGATTCCTGCAATCCAAATGATTTATGCACACTAGCACTGGAAGCACTTTTTCCCTTAGATGGAAGATAACACACAAGGACAAATGAAAAGGATAATCAATGAATTACATTTAAGTTAGTCTGTTTAAAAACTTATTTCCAGTTCAAATTGCTTTGCTATGGTCTTTCCTAAGGCCATTTGTTTAGATTTGGTATTGCAGCAGTACAGTTAAGAGGACATTGCTTAGGCTGACATCCCTGGAGTTCCTAGGTGCTGATTGGTAAAAAAAAAAAAAAGTGGTTGATATCTGGGTTCCTGAGGGCACTGAAGCCTGTTCCCTGTGTCTGACAGAACAGCAGTTATCTCTGTTTGATAAAGGTATTGCAAACAATGACCTAGATTGATTTTTTTTGTTTGACAAATCAAATAAATGCTACTTCCAGTCTTGCTATGGAGATACCTTGTAGAGTTGCTGTGGACTGTGTACCCAGCAGCTTTCCCTAGATCTGTTTAATGGCATTAATCTCCTAAAATTTATTGCCTTGGTTTCTCTATTTGTGTTTTGGCATTTAGGGCGCATTATCTTACAGGTAAACAAGAGCAAACTTGTCCGGAGTATGTGGTTGGTAAATGCTTTCACAGAATCACAGAATCACAGAATGTTGGGGATTGGAAGGGACCTCAAAAGATCATCCAGTCCAATCCCCCTGCTGGAGCAGGAACCTAAACAATTTTACACAGGAAGGCGTCCAGGCGGGTCTTGAATGTCTCCAGAGAAGGAGACTCCACAACCTCCCTGGGCAGCCTGTTCCAGGGCTCTGTCACCCTTACTGTAAAGTAGTTTTTTCTCAAGTTTAAGCGGAACTGCTTAACTTTCCTGCTCTGTTTGATGCGCTGGAGAATTATTTAATTTCCTTGATGAAATGGTTGACTCGTATGAAGCACAAGGCATCAAGCATTTAGAAAGCACAATGGCAGTCTAATAAATCCCTTTACCAGGTGTAGAGATTTTACAGGTGCATGATGCTGACTGTAATTGTCACTTCTCCAAAAAGAAATGAATCATCCTGCTTATGCTGAACTCAGTGCTGTGAATTAAGAGTTGGTCTCAGTATCCCATTGTGGCTGGGTATTTTGCATGCCCTTATTAAAGCATTATTAGGTGTAGAGGTTGCACTGCATTGATGATAGCTTTGTGGATGACTGATGGCATAATGAGCAGGTAGATATATAAAAACCTTCCATTAACTTGTATTTGTGCTAAAGTTGTCTGGATCTAATTGACCTCCGTGTCAAAGTTTCATACCGAGCGTTTGCCTGCCAAGTGAGATGCTTTGGGCAATGACTAAATGAGCTTGAGTTGTGCTAACGTTTACAGAAGACAAAACTTGCTTGTGCAAAGTGTCAACAGATGGGAAATAAACCTTTTTCCTGCATTTTCAAGTTCTGCTCTGCTCTTTGATCCCTACATCACCTTGCCCTTTGATATGCTTGGTCAGTGATTTGAACAAAGTGACTGTTCCCCTTCTGTTATCATTTGGAAGCTCTCTTCTCCTTCTGTGACCTTGAGAGAACTGTTTCTCGTCTTGCCGGCTGCCTTTGCTGTGGCTGGAGAGTAATTGATTTCCTCCTATGCGCAAGTTCAGGCTCCCAACTGTAAAGCTTAAGACTTGATTACAAAGACGACGTAGTCTTGATTTCAAGTAACACTCCAGCTTTTAAGGCATGTGCGTGCTGATGGACATTTCTGTTGGTGTCATGATTCTTAAAGAAGTTACCAGTGTTAGATGAAAACTAACAAGTATTAATTTGCAGAATAATGTGGTTTAGTTTATTAAACCAAATACACCTCAAAGTATCCTGTGGTTTTAGGCCATATGTTTAGTTAATTAATTCATAAACATGCAAGTCTGCATCATTGATGCCTGTTTTGTTCTTTTTTTTTTTTTCCTTCCTGCTGTTACAAACTTGCTGGGAAGCATTTCAGATTAATGCAGTGTTTCTGCTGTGCCCTTTTTGGCTAAGGAGCCCCTAGCTAGTTACTGGAAAATGCCTTCTTCCCTTAGATACCGTACAGCTGTGGGCTTGGAGCAGACTGCAGCTTGGTGGAGGAGCTCCTCTACCTCTGCTGAGTTAAAACCATAGTATCCATATGCAGAAAGAGGTCTTGAAGATCTTAGAAACGAGCAAAAGAAATCTACTTGTACATTTGCCATGTCAACATGGGGCCAAACATAGGGGTCTAGTTCTTGAGCTGGTCCTGTGTCCTCAGGTTTGGCTTCACTTGAGATGATGAAGACTTGGGAAACTATAGACCTTTATACCTTAATCTTTATAGGCTCCCTCTTAGATTTGCTATTTCTATGCACGTAATCACATAATTTAATCAGAAAGCTTCTATTAACCTTTTCCTGAAGGATTATCTCCTGCTCCCGGGTGGCTTTAAAAAACACTAATGTTTTGAATCATCTCCTAGCCAAACAGTAGGGAGAACCTTTGACTTAAATAACAATAATTAAACCTTTAACTGGTTAGGAGGATGACATTCTCCAATGTTTAACATTGCCCTGCCCTTTAGAAAAAGAAACTTGAGAAACCTTTTTGCGTGCTGAAGTTCAAATGGCACGCTAGTTTGGGTGCGTGGCACGTGTGCTTACCGAAAAGCACGTACATGTTCTGTTCATTCACGTGGCTGCTCACATGCTTTTGAGCAAGACCTCGCGTGGTAGCTGCAGGACAGTGTTGGTAGAGGCAACAGGAATCTGGATTTGACTTTGAAGGACACAATGATATAGTTAGTTGTGCTTCAGTTTTATGTATATGCTTCTGTGGATTGCAGGGTAGTAGATGCTTGTGGCGGATGTCTGATCTGGGTTTGGTGGTTCACTTCTCTGTTGCAGTACTGGCATGGAGAGGTCACTCTTAGCTGATCCCTGACCCTGTGAACTGGTGCAAGCTCTCAGCCGTTTGTCCTAAATTAGGGTCAGGCATTTATCCCTTGTGTCATGTGTTTGTCCCTCAGTTCACTTGTGTACTGTGGCCTTTTGGCATGTTGTTAAGCTTTACGTGAGCCTGGTGAGCGTGACTTACATGCATGAAGGGTTATTAACGGGGAAGATACCGGCACTTGTAACGCAGCTCAGAATTTTCTGTTTTTATTAGCATATGTGATATAGTGACAGAAAATAAGCTGCTAGTCCAGCAGGCCGGGTTACTTATGGATTTTCCTCTGCCTTCGTGACAGGTGTAGGCAGAAAAACCTCTTGTGAAAAATTTGAGCAGTTGTCTTCATATTTTATTGAATTCCAACTTGTGTGCTACCCAGAAGGCATAGCTTACACCAGTCGCCTCTGAAGCCTCTCGTTTGCTCTGACTACAGCAGAAGTAGCCCAGCCCTGGCCAGAAGACTTGACTGTGGGCTAGGAAATTTTGGGTAGACATCCTCATCACCTTCTGCAAGAGCTTAAAATACAATGTAAGGGCTAGAGGAAAACACAAGTGCGAGGGAACACCAGCAGTATATAGGGCAGCAGAACCATTACATAGAGATGAAGAGAGATGTCACTAAGCAAGTCGGTAAGGAGCACTGGATTTGGGAAGCTTTGTTCCGTTAAAAATGAGAAGGAAAGAATAATAATAATACAGGCAGTCACAAAAAGGCCACCATGTTTCAGCAGATCATTGCCCTGCTAATATATGAGCTGCTGCTGCCGCCTCTACTTGGTTATAGGCAAAAATTGTGCGTGGGCGTAAGCCATTTTTAGCGCTAATGGTGGTATCAGCCCACTTTTCATGAGAGTTTAAGTGGCTGTAGCTCCATCCTCTGGTTTTGCAGCCTTCGTCAGGTTCCCAGGTAATTCTCCAGAGGCCATACTTGGTCTTCCACTTTACTGGACAGGTTCCCAGAACCTCTAACTTCCGTACACTTTCTTCTGCCTTTTCAAAACCATTGTCATCTGCCTTTGAATCAAGCAAAAGCAGGCTGTGAGTCTGGCTGTGCCTTGCAGAACAAAAATAACATCCTTTGGTACTTCTTCATTGATTTCTTGTTCTATCACCACTGCTAAGTGGTTGCATTAAGGTACAGGAAGGGACCGCTAATGTTTTCAAAGGTTTTTCTCTCATTTTTTGAAGTCTATCTAATGGGCTCGTTCCTTCTAAATTCCATGCAGAGCTCATTTAGATAAGATGTTAAAATCTAAGTTTTAGTTGAGCAATTGCAGAGCTATCATGAATTTCCAGTTGGGCAGACTGAATACTTCTTGGTTTCACAAAACACGTCAGGCTCAGACGATGCACCAACGTGGGTATCAGTTTCATACAGCACAGTTCAGTTTTCTGAGCGTTTGTGGGGATTGACTTTGTGTCTTAAAATATACATTTAAGAAGCTGTTAAAATACAGATTTGAGTCCTGAAGGGCACGCTTGGTGAGAACACAGGGATGTCACCACCACACCATTTACAGCGTGTGGAAGATGATCGTCTTGAAGTGAGTGCTTTACATGCTTTAGTGCTGTGTTACCTCTGAAGGAGAGATGTATGGCCTTGGGTGGAGGTGACTGTCTTTGAACTTACAGTGGCGGGGGCTGCAGCTGAATGGCCAACTGCACACATGAAGGAGCTTAGCAATGAAGTTAAGGGTTTTTTTACCCCTCTCCCTTCTTCATTTTTCCTTGCTGCGCCTTTTCTCAGGTTCATGTTTCTATCTGTAGGTATTTGCAAGCGTTGCCTTTTAAAAGCTTATTCACCCAGTGCCCTGGGAGGTTGTTCTGCAGAACAGAGGAGCAGGGCTGGGTTTTGGGCTGAACCAATGAAGGAGCCCTAATCAGCCATCAGCGGCTCTGACACGTCCCTCCTTACAGCAGCATCGCTCTGCTGAGACCCCTACCAAATTCCCACCTAAGCTGTGTGTCATTAATGTGAGAGCAGCATATTAACCAAATGTGGTTTTGGGGGGTTTTGTTTTGTTTTGTTTTACTTCCTCTGTTCCTCCACCACGTACCAGTTCCTGCGTGAGGCTGTGAACCTGAGCATTTTGCTTCCCTGGTTCAGAATAACAGGTCTATTTAAATGAAGAGTCTCTTTGCTGCTGTTTATTTTAGAGGTGACACATCTGTGTGGAGGACTTGTGTTCCAGGGAGATAAAAACATTGTGGAAAAATAACCTCCAACCACTGGAATTATCTTTTGATATTTGAAAAATTGGTTAATGAAAGAGATTTTTGCACAAAAGCATGTTTTGCTTTTAGCATGCATAACAATAGAGCTGTGGTGGTGGTGAGATACCGGAGGGGAAAATGTTCAGAGAAACTTTCAGCTGCCAACATGAATAAGATATTTCATTGCCTGAAGCATCATTCTGTATCCTACACAGTGTGTACAAAATATACACAAAATAGGTGTGCTCAGAAAGTAAATGTTTGGGTTTCCCTGCTAAGCAACTTGGAATATATTGCCGTCCATATAATAGATGTGCCCAGAGTTTTACTATAGAGGTTAAAGAGCTTGTCTTTTTGCCCAAAGTTTAAAGAGTTGCTTTACAAGTGTGGCTGATGAAACACAACTTAATTCTTTCCTTTCTTTCACTCCTGGCAAAATATGAGCGCTTATAAAATACACTGTAAGTTGGGTTTTCACTTTGCTGTAAGCAGCATAGTAAAGGAGAAAGTTTCATTTTCCATGTGTAAATCACTCTTTAATTATCTAGCAATGTGGTTTTTTTCATATAATGAATGTAATTATAAGCTTTGGGCAAGCAAAAAATGTTTCGTATTATCAGAAAAATCAAACTTCCCATTGAAATTTAGTCTTAGGCTACTGCACTCAAGGTGTGTCTCAAATCACTAGTAAGGTTGTTGATTACCATTTCTTACAGCATGACATGCTTTAAGGCTGAGAATTAAAGACTTCCCCTTTGTCTTCAGGTCCTCATCTGCAGGCTGACTAGTGTGTAGTAAGAGTTTTTGGTCATATTAACTGTCTGTTTAACTTTTGATTTCATTATTTTTTGTGTATTTCTTTTCATTAGCTCGGTTTCTGTTGGAATACTTTTGCTGTGTTTAGTTTGAATAAAACATTCAAGTTGTCTTTTTTTTTTTTTTAAATAAATCTGTCTTTGATCTCTATCTGTTGTGTCTCTCGATGGTTAACATTCTTCTCCTTCCCCTTGAGTTCTGCCCTCTCACATCCAACCTGCCTTGAGACCATCCTTAGTCTTGCAGTTTTCAAGACAGAAACATAGCAATGCATCTTAAAATCTGTCTCCTTTATATTCTGAAAATTTCAGGGGTTTTTTTGTTGTTGTTGTTTGCTTTTTATAGTGCAATAATCTGTCAATTTATTCTGTTACAATTCTATTTAAGAAATCTCTGTAAGTTAGCGCTGCATGATGTTAACCTATCTTGCATGACCTTCTGTTGTTTCAGGGTTTTTTTTCTGCTATTCTTGCACTTTTCATTAGAACTATTCCTGTATGTAAAATGACTTGTGTGCAGTGCATTTTATTTTGGCCTTCTAATAGCGCTTTAGAATTCTGCTTTTAAAAAATCTACACCTTTCTTGTTGTTTGTTTGTTTTATTTACCTTACTTTTCGCTACTTTTGTCTCGGTTTCTAGCTGGGTGCAGTGCAATGGCTGGGCTCAGCTTCAGTCAGGTGAGACCTCTTGGTCACCTCCGTGTGCTTGCCTTGTGCTGGTGCATCTCTTGCAGTAAATCAGGTGGTGGGATGGACCTGGCTGAAAGCTGATCTTCTTACTTGGTTGGTTTTTTGGGCCTACCTCCATTTTCCCCTGCTTGCCTGGGAAGGAATGAAAGCACCCCTTGCAGCAATGTCAAATCTGTTCTTGGTTGCACTTGGTCACCCCACACACCCTGGGTACGGTTTTGTAGCTATGGACCTGGCTGAATGGAGAAGCTGGAGTGAGGGCAAGGTGATGCAGTGGCTGTCAGCCTGAGGGTTACTAGTGGGCATGAGCTGGCGCCATAACAGGTGTGAGTGGGAAAAATGCCTGTGTGGAGGGAGCTTCTTATCTTTAGGAACAAGTAAGTTGCTGAAGATGTTGTTCGAGAGAGACTTCACACAAGCAACCAGGCATATCTGGTACTCTTTTTGCCAGGGGACTGCTGCCCTGCGTGGGACAAGATAGCTGCAGGGTGGGGAGGAGACTTCTCACCCGCTGCTTGTGCGGGTGTTGATTTGTCCCTGTATCTGAAACAGATAAGTTATACTCAGTTACAGTACTGACCCTGCCTTTGCTCCAGTGCCTTTGAAAGCATGAAGCAAATGTAGTAAAACCTTCTGCACCTCAGCACTAAAGCCAGAGGTTCAGTCTAGCTGGGTTCTTCACTCGAACACGTTTTGGTGGCAGTGGGGTTTCCATGGCCCATGGTTTCCATGGCATCAGGAATTTGCCTCTTATTGAAAGAAAAGAGTGGGCTTATTTTGCTGGAATTCCCTGCCTGACTTCTGCAGGTGCCTGAATTTTTTATATTATGAGCTTGTAGAAAACAGCTTGGCAGTTGCCAGATGTGTGGATAGTGTGGCTTTTTTTTCCTCCAGTAGTCTATTTAAAGTTCATAGAAAGAGTCAGTGATAAGATCACACCAGGCTTTACCACTACAGTATTTCCTTTTAATTGGTTGATTGGTCTTTCTCCCTTTAAAACAAAGAATAAAATACAAGAAACTGCAGTACTTGCATCCTGGAGCAGGGTCTTCTGATTGAGTATTATTTAGGAAGGTGCTGCTGACATCAAACCAAGGAAATGTACAGGTAGAAGTGCTGTCTTTTCTCAATACTCCAGGAGTCAGTCATCTTTTTCAGTGGCCCTTGTTACACTGATGATTTGGTACCCTGAAACTTTCTGATTCTCATCAGCGTTTGGTTTGGCAGGGGCCTGGTACAGGCAAGGATGTTCGGCTCCTCGGGACCCACCAGGCTTTTCGGCTCTGAGCTTCTGTAACAGAAATGCCATCAGCTGGCTGCGTGGTTTTGGCAACGCTTCGTTTACAGATACACTAAGTGCCCGTGTTGTACACGAAGGGAAAGGTGGGGAATGATCCGACTAATGCATCTGTAAAAAAATCTCCTGTCTCATTATCTTCTGCCCCTTTATAAGGACGTGTAGTCTTCGCTCTCAGTACTGCTTGTCAGTCCTGGTCAGGAAGAAAACAAGGTCAAAATCTTGCCTTACATAGTGTTAACTCCTTTCTCCTAGGAAAGGAGATTAGAACTTCAGAGGCAGTTGCTTTTCTGAACGATGAGCCTATTATTTTTGTACTTTTTCGAAGGCGGGGGGTTTGACAGAGTGCCTGGCGACAGGGTTTTGTTCTGAGCAGCATGATGGCATGGCATAACAGTTGTACCTGGAGTAATTTTTTTTCTTCTTTTCTCTTAGTTCTCTGAATGGTGGGAAAAGGAACATTTTTGGTATGTTCTTCTATTTAAAGCTAGCAGTCATTTGTACTTGCCTGACTTTTTTGATAGTACAGCTGTACACAGTGAACAGTGCTATCTGGTGGGATGTTTAGCATCTTAAAATGAAGGCAACAAGTATTGGTGCAGCTGCAGCTGTACAGGATTAACTCGTGTCTTACAGGGGTGCAGCAGGAAAATAGAGAAGTTTTTAAGATTGACTTCTTGTAGGGTGTCTGGCCGCATGAAGAAAGAGCAGCAAGGCAGTCCATGGTGTGTATTTACAGTGTCAGTATATGTCTTTTCTTCCTCTATGTAGAAGTGTAGAAATGCATTTTTCTTGAGGAATGTAACTAATTCAGTGTATTACGTGGTTGGGGGTTTTTGTGTGTTATGTCCCACCAGGGAATTTCACTTCTTCCATAGCATTCCAGGTACTACCCCATGCTCACTGGAAATAAAAGTAAGCACACAAATAAATACTTAACATGCTCTAACTTGCTTGTGTGTGTGCTTTTTCAGTGTGATCTGTTTCCCAAACTCGAGTGATCCTCCAAACCATCCAAACACAGGGGTTGTAGCTACACATCTTAGCAGGGCATCTCCATCCAGGTTTTGTGTGCGTTGTTATCCGTGGATCAGTCGGATTTGCATGGTGTAGCATTACCTTTGTGACTGTCACCCTCAGCTTTCATAGTCCTCCTCTATTTTCTCAGCTTTTTATTGGATCGCTGTATCTAGTCAGCATGTGAACCCCAGCTGACCTTTTTATAGCTAAGCCTTGTTTCCTGGATAGCTGTACACAGCCATTTCTTGCTTTGTACAATGTTTCACATGTGCAATAGAATTGTAGGTGCTTTTATTGATCAGATAGCAAGCTTTTATATGTCAAGCTAATAAATGCAAATAAGATAATCAAGAATTATAGACCTGTCCTATACTTTCAGTTTTATCCTTGAGATGTTGCCTGGGATGGGACCTTGGCGCAGAATGGGTTTTGTAGGGGGAAGGGGCAGGCTGGTGGCAGTGCTCTCTCAGTGTTCAGACAAGGTGCTGCTGCTGCTGCTGCAGGGTGTTGGAGGAAATGAGGGTTCACATGGGAGAATGGCCCCACTTTTTTTTTTTTTTTCTTTCCTCCCTGGTTCTTGCTTTTTAGATTTTAATATGCAATTATGAGATGTGAGAATTAAAAAAAAAAAAAAGTAAATTGAAGCTTACTTTCTTGAAGCTACTCAGTACTATTGAACTCTGCTGCTAGTAATGGTCATGCAAGACTGGGATTCTCCGTCCTTTGGACCTGTTGGCTGTGATCTCATCAGCTCTGTTGTCAGAAAATGCAGCCTTTTGACCAAGAAGGCTCATTAAAATAGGGTTTGGGGACTGTACATTTAATTTTCTCTTGTGGAAGTAAAAAGTTGGTTTGAGTGAATTGCACAAATGGAGATCAGAGGAGCCCCTGATCCTCTTTTTCAGACCTTCTCACAGGTGGCACTTGAGCAAGAGAAAGGAGACCTGAAGTGAAAGATTAAGTCCTTGTGGCCCTCTGGACTTAGCTTTTGACTCTTTCATCTTCTCAGCTCCCTCTCTTTAGCTTCCCAGGCTTCCTCTGGCTGATTTGCTGTTGTGAGCTACAGCTAGCAACATTTTTCCTACTGCATGCAATACCAGCACAGCTTTTGAAAGAAGAGGGGGCTTCGGATTAAAGCAGTAGCTGTTAGTAAACACTCGCAGACAGCTTGGGGAGGAGGGCTTTGAGGAAAGCTATATAGCAAATGCTGTGCTCTGACTTTCCTTCCAGAAAAGTCAGCCTAGCTCTTGCGGTGTGTACATGTTCTCCCTGCTTCCATCTAACCTAGTTTGCTACAGATCCTCTCTTAAATTTCTTCCCCATTTAAAAAAAAACCCCAGACCAGTTCTTTAACCCCCAACCAGGAGTTGTCTGTGCAGCGTCCTTGAACTTTTTATAGTTGTGTGCTATCACAAGCACAGCAGTTGAATAAACCTGCGTGCTTTGCCTTTTCTTCCTCTTAGTTTTATTTGGGTAAATACTTTTCCATGCTACACTTTATTGCTCTAACAGCACTGTGCTATAAGCTGGCAGTGGCAAAGAAGTTTCCAGTATCACAGTGCTGGGGTGTGGGCACAGCGGCCAGGCACAGAATACCCCCTCGGATGTTGTATTCCAGGAAAATGAATGCTGGTGCAAAAAGCATTTTACCGCGACACTGAGGGATGCCAGGTCTGCTGCTGCTAATGGGGGCTTTGCACCCTGAGAGACTTATTTCTAGATGGATGCATCCTTCTGGGATGGAGAGGTGGTGGTGTACCTTTTTCTACCGATCCTCAGCTCTTCCATAGCTGCGTTTGTGTGGTTGCTTCCAACTTGTTCTTCCTCCTTGGCTGTCATCCTTACGTGTTCTCCCTCTGGCTGAAGTTATCCTGTGGCGCAGAAAGAGCTGTTGACCGCGAGGGAATGAAATGGCATGTGAACCTCTTAACCCTAGGACATTCCCATCCTAATCTGAGCTAGTTTAGATCTGCTGAAAATGTGAATAAAACTGCAAGGACCTCTGATTTGTATTAATCACCTATCTGAAGGTGATTAGATTCTGGTTTAATTAGGTGTTGAGTATTGTGCACAATTAGTTATTCCATTTTGCAGCATCCTTTCTTGTATTTTTTTTCTGTAAAAGACTTTAATTACTACAGTCATGTTTATGGATGAAGGTAATAATTGCGGAAGCATTCGAGGGGATAGAATGATGGGAAAAGTAATGGCATGAAATTGTCCCCCTAGTTAACTGGATAAAGTCTTCCTTAACCCCCTGCGTTTTCAAATGTTATGAAATACCATTGCAGTTAAACTGTTTGAGACTAGCTTCTCTCCTTTGTCCTGCATTTTTTTACTCTTCCCTGAGTTTTACAAATCATTTATTTCTAAACTTCCTTACGCTGGTGCTGCCGGTGAGCATGAAAGCTCAGCACTATGGGTCCAGATGAGTCAGCAGCAGGCTGGAGGATTTGCTGTTGATGCATGGTGGACCAAAAATCTGCATCACTTTGCTAGATATACAGTTGCAAAATAAAGTTTTAAAAATAGTTTCTTGCATTTTAACAAAACTAAAGTGCAAAATCCGCAGCAGTCATGCTTCACCTGGTTTTCCATAAAATAAATGTGCTTTCAGATCATTATGGGTTATGACTTATTCTAAACTCCTTTTTATTTCTAATGTCAAGCATGCCTGAGACCCAAGAGGGCATTCAAAAAGGGTGAAAAAAGGGAATCTCAGCTTGGTGGCAAATTGAAAGGCAAAGGGAATATATGCAAGGGGCGGTTGAGGCTTTGGGAATAGAAAGGACAAACTGGGCAGCTTTGGAAAATGGACAGAAAATGGTTGACAGCTTTGATTATTGGTGCTGTCTTCCAGTTCTCGAGCAACTGAGCATTTTCAGTTCCAGCACATTTACAAAAGCAAACAGCAGCATGATCGTTGTGTTTTTGGAGGAGGGATAGTTTGTATTTTTGGAGGAGGGAAGAGTCACCTCTGCAGTGGCAGGGATGGGAAACATCACTTTAACAAGAAAACACAATTCAAGATTTCCAAAATCAAGTGCCTAAAATTAGGCTTTGAAGTCCTAATTTCAGAACGGAGAAAGTGGCTGGTTTCCAAGAACGCTGAGCAGCCAGGCCTGATGGCGCATTGCTCACAGAAGCCAGCACGATTATTTAGATGCCTATTTTTGGGATTTTTTTGGAACTCAAGTTCAGGCACTTAAATGTGAAAACTGGGATCTGTTGTTTCAGGGAGTTCTTGAGCAGCAGGACAAGAGCTGGAGGTTCCTGC
>NW_010291970.1:15791-28341 GCF_000700745.2 Antrostomus carolinensis
GCCCAAAATGTTTTCTTGATGCTATTTGGCTTACTTAAAAAGGGTTGCATGGGATGGGGGGCAAGCCTTTAGATTTTCATGCCTAGTCTTTGTACCTGGAAACCAAAGGTACTCCAAGAAGAAACTCAAGAAACAGCATTAAAATGTGAATTAGAATTCTTAAATCACTTTTTGGCATAAACCCCCTAGAATGTGTTTTCTGTGGAAGACGTAGGAGAGAATTTCCTTTGAAGGAAGGGTATGATCTCTCAATGTGTTTTACTTCTTTGGAGTAGCACTTGATCCTACAAGAAGACAAAGGCCTAGTTAAAGTCAGCTCTGCTCTGTGTTTCCTGTTAATATCTTCAGTCGTCCTAGGAGCAGCTTTGCGCTGTACCTTCTGTTCCAATTTAAAAATGAAAGATTTTTTTTTTTCCCTCTTGACCTGTGTTATACAAATAACCTGGATGTGTCCATGCTACCTAGCATGCAAGCGACGTGAACTTTTTTCCTCCATCCTACAACCACGTAGCTGCTTTCTCCAGGCTGATGAGACTTTTGCCCTTCCATCTCTCCCAGCTTGAGAGTAGCAGCTCCCTTTTAGGCTTTTCCTCTGTTTTTGTGTCCTAACATGAACTGGTGTCTCACAGCCTTCTTGTGTGCCAGTGACTTCCCTCCCGTGCTGTCATCACCAGTCCATGTTTTCACTGTTCCCTGAGCTGTGGCTTTTGGTAGGTTGGGTGGTCATCTGTCAATGGATAGACTTTTGAATGCAAATGTATGCATTTGGCTCGACTACAGCATAGCACGTGGTTTTCTGAGCAGACATGTTACAAACTTCATTTTGTTAGTAGCCTTCATGCCTTTTTTTTGTTGGATTTCCAAACTCTACTCACTTACCATCCTAAAAATGATTAGGGAAGGAAAAGTAGGAGTTGATTTCATGCTCCTGAAAGTAATTGATAAAGTCAGGTATTTAAGATAGATCCTTTCTTATATTCTGTTAATAAGAACACAATCCTTTTAACCTTCATGTGCCTTATTTGGGTGCACTACCATGATCTTTGTGTGTACCAGGAGAGCATGAAAAGCACAATGCCTTTCTTAGACTCTATTTAAGATCTGGTTTATGTCCATCAGTGTGAATACCTGGAAACTCTGAGAAGTCCTTCACATGCCTATATGGAAGACTCTCTAGTATCTGTAAAAATCAGCTGGGTTTGGTTTTGTTTAAAACACCAGAGGCACATTTTCCTGGTTTAAATATTTGGACTTGAAGGAGTAAAACGTCTTTCAGGTTGTAAGCCTGTGTGCTTCCAGACTCTGATCCTGGTGTTCAGGGACCATACTGCATTGGTAAAATCTGGTAGCAGAGAGGATGGTTTCTTTCCTGTCCCTTGTAGAATGGCAGGTTAGGGAAGAATAAGTAGTGTATATAGAGGTACCTGTTGTAGAAAGCAGTGTGTGACACAATGGGGTTGTTTTTTTTCTGGCTGTAGGTACCGAATGATGTGCCTTGCTGTGGGATGACTTCTAGGTAAAGGAGCATTGTGAGTGATCTGCTCATGCTCATGCTGAGCTACAGAATTTGCTTATTTTCAGTATTAGGAAACATGCAGATTACAGTGTTTCAAATGGCAACTGGTTTAATTTTTCTGGAAGTCGATGTTCCTCTGAATTGAGAAACTATTCTAATTAAAAAAAGAACCCTTGTAGTTGCTGCCGATGAAGCAGTGTTTAATGTTGTGTGGCTGTTGGCAGGAGACTTGATGCATTTTCACATGACCCCCTCTGAACAAAAGCAGATTGTTTCCCTCTGTTTTTCTGTTACACAAATGAGTTCCTTTCAAAACAATTTCTTTTTTCTGCAAATTCTGGAAATTGACACCAAGAGTAGTTCTTCTTTTGCTGTGCCTTTTACAATCTGCTGTCTGATAGTGCTGGCACAAAAAGCTGCTTTGGGGTAGTAGCACATAAAGCTGCTTTGGGGTAGGAGCCCAAAAAAGCTGAGACCGCTGCAGAAAACCTCCTCCTCGAGGGGAATGAGTTTTTCTTCCAGCTTTGTGGAAGGGTTGAACACCGAGTTTCATTTCTTTCTGTCTTTGCAGTAGCTGTGCATAGTTTGCTTCTGCTTTCTTAGTTGTTTCATTTACATATCTACATTTTCACAGTGTCTAGCAAACAAGTATATAGCAAGTCAGTTCTGAATCAAGATGTTTTGGTATATTTTTGTGTAATTAACCTTTTTTTGACACAAACTCTCCCATCTGAAGTCTTCTGCAAAGAGGGGAGTTGAAGTCAGGCGCAGACGGTGGGTTATTGAGTGATGCAGTGCTGCACAACTAAATCAATCGGTACTGGATCAAAGGAGACAAATTGAGTAAGTGGGGATTTCAGGCAACAAAATGAATTATCCGGTGGGGAGCGCTTTTCCTGGCAATATTTAATAGCTGACAGATTTAAAAAAATAAAAAAAGAAAAAAGAGATGGGGAAGAATAAAGAAGAGCTTAGTCTGGGTAGTTTTCTTTCTTCTCCTTGAAAAACATATACTCATTTCTCACAGTCTTTCTGATGTTCATGCTTCTGGTAGCACAGCATAGACTTCTCAGTTAAATTTCCTTATTCCTAGGACACCAGTGTGCCAGTGTTGAGGGTGCTCACGCAAGCGCTCGCAGTTTGTGTGTCATAGCTGGTGAGGTGATGTAATCCCAAAAATGCACCTTCTTGTGAAGCGTGTACTTATTTGGGCTGGGCTGCTTCTGTCACAAAATAAAACCGGTATGAATTGAAACTGCAAAAGGCTCCTGGTTATTTTAATCAAGCTCTTTTGTTTGTGGCTCATGACCAGATTCCAGGGAAGCTTCTGTGCCCTTGTATAGTCCAAAATAGTAGAAAGACTTCATGCACATGGAAGGGAAAATCATAGTATCCCCTGGTGCAACTTAAGGCCATTTCTTCTTTTCCTATTACTTGTTACTTGGGAGGAGAGACTGAAATCCACTTCGTTGCACCCTACTTTCGGGTAGCTGTAGAGAGTGATAAGGTCTCCCCTCAGCCTCCTTTCCTTGAGACTGAACAACCCCAGTTCTCTCAGCCGCTCCTCATAAGACCTGTGCTCCAGACCCTTCACCGGGTTTCTTGTCCTTCTTTGGACACACGTGTGTCCCTGAGAGCCCTGTGGCACATGATGGGTTGGGGGTGCAGCCAGAAATCTTCAGTGAATGTGTTGTCCTCCTGCCTGGAGCCTTGCGGTGGAAGGGCTGAGGGTAGAAGACCACGCAAAGTAAATGCCCATATCCAAGCCCATTGTATTTTCTTGGTCCCATGGGAAGTCAAAATCCCTCCTGGTGGCTGGGTGGCTCCCAGTCCCACTTTGGACCAGGAAGAGGACATCATTGGTATCCTGCTTGGCTTTTCTTGCTGGACTCGAAATAAATGGAGGTGTCAGTCGGAGCTGACTAAAACCAGAGGACCTACTATTCATTTTGCTTGCGTAAATCAGAAATCCCCTAGAGGCAGGGTTTTCACAGGTGGAAGAGATGTTTCTTTAGCTAGAACAAAAAAAAAAATAGAGATGAACTTTTTTGTTGTTAGCAACTACATGTAAACTCACTTAAGCATTTCGGTTTGTGCTGTGGGTATATCGACAGCTTATGTTATTTCCCCAGAACATCAAGAAATGAAAACTATCCTACTAAAAAGGTAAAATTATTTTAGTGAAAGTTCAGTATGACTGTGGATAGAAAAGAGGAAATTGGAAGGGGTGTTTTTGGGTTTTGGTTGGTTTTTTCTTAATCGAGAAGAAAATTGCTTCCTCTTCTCTTGAGAACAGCTTTGTGTACAATTGTACCTGCTCATGGAAAGTGTTGCTACTTCTTTCCTGCTTTAACCTTAGGGAGGGACAGCGGCTTCTGTACTCAGAACATATACCACGTGCTGCCAATAAATACTACCATGTGAGGAGCTGGTAGATGACGTTTGAATCACTCTTCTGTACTGGTGTTGGATGAGTTTTATCTGGTAATGTCTTAGCAGTAAGCAGTTTCTGGAACCGGAGATGCTTATGCCACGAACTGCAATTTTTTCCTCCTGTGCCTCTGCAGCCTTCTATGTCCTTTGGTGACTGTTGATCTGTTGATTTTATGGGCTGTTAATCAGAGCTTTAATCAGTCATCTATCCTCAAAAGCGACAGCAAAGCCAGTTTTCACTTTTTTTCCTTCCCTTCCTCCTCCTCCCCAGCTAGGGCTGCCAGATATTCAAGACTCTTTGTTAAAAGAGCTTCATAGTATTTATTTGAGAATTCCAATGTTGTTGGCTTTCTCAAGGTCCAATCCTCCTCCTCCTCCTTGCAGAGGGATCTTGAAAGATGTTGTCCTGTATTTGGACTTACAACATACAGAATTGAAAAGAACTTCAGGTTAATCTGAACTCATTATTTTAAGCTTCTGTGTATCTAGATCCATGATTAAATACTTCAGTGGAAAATACTACTCCTATAGCAGTGGCTGTCTAAGATTAGAATAAGCTTTACCTACTTTATATTTGTAATGTCCAGTATCTGTCTGCTGCAATTTTTGTATATTAGTATTTTCTTTGTTAACCCTAATACCTGGTATTCAGGTGATAAAACTAATCATCTGAGCTGAAGAACTAACTTTGTCCTCTTTCCATTTCAATAGGTTGTAGAATGGAATTTCTGGATAAAACAATCAATAGCTACCTTGATGTTTGGCTTGGACCCAGAGGTAAGATTTGTCCAAAAATAAATACATAAATAAAAACTGATACAAAAGTGCAGATACTAGAGCATGAGAAACAGTTTCCCTCTGACATCCTGACTTTGACAGGTGACTACTTTCTTTAGTATCTGCAAAGCATCAAAATGTGTGATGCTGTAATAAAAAAGTCTGTTCAATGCTTCTGATCTTTTGACATGAAGAGCTGCTATTTTTTTTTTTTTTTAAATGCAAGCTATTATTTTCATTTACTTTTCATAAAATAAAAGTACTCTTGCCCTCATAACTAAAGCTGCTCAGGAATTTTTCACTTAAAAAAATCTGTAATTTTTGGAAGGTATTGCTTCTTTGAAACCATTCTTTTTGAAGAAACAACGGTTTTGGTAGATTTTTCACTGGGAAAAGGTTTGTAGGTGGATAACAGCAGTCCTGGTCAGCACGAGGAAGGGAGAGGCAGAGGGACCAGGACGGGTAGGTTAGGGGTGGCCCTGTTCCACCTGGTCCTGACCAGGGGGCATGACATGTCAGCATCTTCTACAGAGTGTGTGTAGTGATGCTGCTCTGTGGCATCTGCTTTCTTCCTGCTTGCTTCAGTAGCATCTTTTCTACGTCTTTCTTTGTCAGTGGTGGTGCCCCCTCCTCACAGGACAAAGTCTGCAGGAGGTGGAACAAGCCTCTGATCCTTCAAAGTGTGTTTTTTGTTTGTTTTTAGTAGCTTGGTGCCCTTGTTGCTCCTAAATCCATTTAGATTAGTCTGGATGTTCTGGTATAACTTACTATATGTGCTGGCATATTGTTTGTATTTGCCATGTGTTAAAAATAATGAACCATAAAGGTGTCGAATACAAACAGTTCCCTGGCTTTCTTAACTACTTCCCAACCTACATTTTAAGGCCTCATTTGTTAAATTTAGGATCCACATATGACTACTTTAAGTCAGGGCTGTGAATACCAACAATACTTGAATTGTTCATTTATGGTTTGATAAACTTGGCTTCCATCCTTTAGGCAGGACTTTAGTGAGAGGGGTGAAATACCATGCTGTTGCTGGGTACAAACGACACAGTTGTGGTTCACAAGGTTCATGCACTTGTCCCAAATGTTCCCCTGAAATGCTCTAATTCAAGATGGTTTATGTGCTTTTCCTGAGCAGTTGACACGTTGCCAACTGGACTGGTTAGTCAGATTGGACTGACTGCTTTGTGTTTCATTGCTCATACAAGGACTCCAAAATTTAATCCTCCTGAATAGCACATACGTAAATCTAATTGGGTTAGTATTGATTAGAAAATAATTAATCAGGATCATCCACTGATAACCACAAAGATATGTGCTTCACTCTTAGCTTTGCTGGCTCTGTGAGGAAATAAGATGCGTACTACTGATTTGAGAGGATAAGAGGGAGAGAGTTACTGAAGCTTTTCTTTATAATTTAAGCTCATCAGTGGTACTCAGGATGGAAGATGATTCTGAATGGTAATGAGCAGTTAAAAATAACAGTGGTAATAATTCAGGAGTATCTTTGCCTTAAGAAGAGATTTATTTCTGTTTTCTTTTAACAACTGTATAACTAATACCTTGTTGTTCGTCAAAGTTTTTTGTAATGGGCAGTGTGGCCCTTAATAAAAGGGCTTGTTGCTCTTCCTTTGTCTTTCTCTGGTAATTCCACCACTAGAAGCATTTTGAATACAGCTTTTTCTGGATGTGTTGAACTCTTCCCCTTACAAAATCTAAGTATCTGTATGTTTTTGTTTGTTTCAGACCCCAGAGTAAAAGGATGGCTTCTTCTGGAGAACTATACACCTACCTTTATCTTCTCAGCCTTGTACTTACTAATCGTATGGTTAGGACCAAAGTACATGCGGAATAAGCAGCCGTTCTCGTGCAGGGGTATTCTAGTGGTCTACAACCTTGGACTTACACTGCTTTCTCTGTATATGTTTTATGAGGTAGGAGAAAGGGGGTTGGGTCGGGGTTATTTTGCAGTATCTGTTTGAATTATTTTGGCTTATGTTGAATATTATCTATGATGACACCCCTCCTAAACCCTGGGAAGTGTCTGCAGAAATGTTGCAATGATTCTTCAATGTCACTTCTCAGAGGAGAAAACCATAATTGTAAATGTTGTTACTTGTAAGGTTAGTATGAAAAAAACCTTCCCTTAAATGGCTATGCTTACCTTGATTAACAGTGTTTCAAATGCACTTCTCTCACTCATGCAAGTAAAAGCCAGGTCTTTCAGCATGAACCTGGCTACTCCAGAAATCCTCCTTGCCTAGAAGTCAGGCTCAATGTAATTGCCTTGATGGACTTCACAAAGTACTCGGTAGCAAAACTACGGCTTATTTTGAAGTGCAAAATGTGTTTTATTTACATGTGTTTAATCATGCACACAGTCTTAGCTTCTATTTCTGTAAGCCTGCAATAGAATAATAGAGTAGTTCAGATTGGCAAAGACCTTTGAAATCATCAAGTCCAACTGTTAACCTAGTGTGGTGGTTTAACCTACAGGTGGGACCATGCGGTCCTGCACTCCCTCCCCCCAGGTGGTGCAATGGGATGGGAGTCACAACAAAGGGGCACAGATTAGGATGAGGACAAGGTTGTCTCACTCACCACTTAGGGTCACAGACTCAACTTGGGGAAAAAAAATCAATTTAATTTGTTACTATTCATCTGAGTAGCACAGTGAGACATAACAACCACATCTTACAACACCTTCCCCCACCCCTCCCTTCTTCCTGGGTTCAAATCACTTTGCTCCTGATTTCTCTACCTTCTCCTCCACAACGGCACAGAGGTCAGGGAATGGGAGTTTCTGTCAGTTCACCTCGGCTGCTCTTCCTGGCATGAAAGTCCAAGAACAAGATCTTTCCAGCGTGAGCTTCCCATGAAGTCACAAACCTCTTTGGGCTAGCAAAACCAGGACACTCCACCACTTCCCTGGGCAGCCTGTTCCAATGCTTGACAAGCCTTTCAGTGAAGGATATTTACCTAATAGCCAATTTAAACCTCCCCTGGCACAACCTGAGGCCATTTCCTCTTGTTCTATCACTTTTTGCTTGGGAAAAGAGACCAACGCTCACTTCATTACAACCTCCGTTCAGGTAGCTGTAGAGAGCAACAAGGTCTCCCCTCAGCATCCTCTTCTCCAGACTAAACAACCCCAGTTCCCTCAGCCGCTCCTCATAAGACCTGTGCTCCAGACCCTTCACCAGCTTCGTTGCCCTTCTCTGGACACGCTCCAGCACCTCCGTGTCCTTCTTCTAGTGAGGGGCCCAAAACTGGACACAGAACTCAAGATGTGGCCTCACCAGTGCTGAGTACAGGGGGAGGATCACCTCCTTGTCCTGCTGGCCACACTATCCCTTCTTGGCCACCTGTGCACACTGCTGGCTCATATTCCAATTAAAATTATTGTAACATTCTGCCATGTTACAAAACCTGCTGATAAATTTAAAAAATAGAAAATATATGAACTCTTGATCTTATTAATGCCTTTTTCTTTCTAACAATGAACTGGTTACCAAGAAAGGACTATTTATTGCGTGCTGAAGAAGTCCTCGTACTCGGAACCAGCTGAATAGCTTTTGTGTTGTGAAGGAATGAGACAACTAAAGTGCAGAGAATATTAGGGCTCCTCCGTCCTATATAATGAAATGCTTTACATCAAAGTGAATATTGCTCTTACTGTAACTTTACCTATATGGAAGCGTTCATTGATATTGTTGTAAATTTGCTTTCTCTTTATAAATGGGAATACACAAAGCCACAGCGTTACAAAGACATTAAACTCATGATAGTTGCAATGAAATGTGTTTGACAGCACTTACAGGAGAGATGTGAGGGCAAGTGATGTTCTGCAACACAGAACTGATCCTATAAAAATGCTGCCAAGTAGAGAGCTGTGCTAAGATAACACCATGCTGCTTGATGTTTGCAGGGAGAGAGCCAAAGGACCAAGTGATGGGGACAAAAATCAGCTTTCTGCACTTCCAGATACATTCTCTAGCTGTAGTGCCTCTGCAGTCACCTGTGTGAGTGCAGAGGAGGCAGTGCCCTCACTCAGATCATGTCAGTCATGGAAGCTTGACTTTAAAGGATTAGCCAGATCCCAATAACACTTTACAGTACACATACCCTCTTTTAATATAAAGTGAAGAGGAGCATTCAAAAAAGAGATTTAACTCCCTGTTTTCCTTGTTGTCACTTTGAGTTTCAGCTAGATTAAACTTTTCTAGTCCTAGTTTGAGGAACGTCATAAAACATCACCACTTATGAACTTGTTTAGTAGCCTGCCTGAAAATAAGCTACTTTAATAGCTTGCACATAACATACCTGAAACCCTGCTTTATAGTTTTTCCCCAGTTATAGCTGTGGTGGTTCAGATCATGATTCATAGCATCACAGCTCAGTTTAAATATTATGTGACCAAACCAAGATGTTAAAGTGAAGCATCCTCCTGACTAGGGTGAAAAAGATGACCTACTTGGTTTTCTGACCTTTACATCTGAGTGTTTGTTTGCAATAACATGGGGAAAAATTTTTGCATTGTGGGTTTTACATATTTCTAGTTTTCATGTACTTGCACCATTCAGTCTACTGACGTAATGTAATATAGCCTTATTTTAAAATCATTAGAGATCTTATACCTCTTATTTGGAAATCCTAAGATAGTATTTGTTGTCTATACTTGCTAGAAATCATTTATTTGGGCATTTAATGACTGGGCTGAGTTCTGGTACTAGTATAACAGAGCAGCAGGCTGTGCTTGTCCCAGACAATATAAAAGGCAAGACAGACCTAGGGGAGCAGGAGAGGTTTCTGCAGGCTGACCCGGCAGTGCTGCAGTGACAGGCATCAGCACACCCTTACCTCAGGAAGCAGGATGCTCCTTGGGGGGAAACAACAATGCTTTTTTTTCTGTATAAATCTACAGTGCATGGACTTTGAGGGGAAATAACACTCGGGCCTTGGGCAGGGGCAGTAAGGGTTGGCCTCCTCTGTGGTGGAGAAGGTGTGTAGCGGGGTGGCTGGCAGAGGGGTTATAGGATATGAGTTAATCGCTCGCTGGCTGGCATGGCTGTATCTGAAAGAGCCACAGGAGCAGTTAGAGCAGCAGAGGCAGTGCTGCTCCCACCTGTGTTGCTGCTGGAATCACAGAACCATAGAATGGTTTGGGTTGGAAGGGACCTTAAAGGTTACCTAGTTCCAACCCTCCTGCCATCAGCAGGCTCACCTTCCACTAGATCAGGTTGCTCAAAGCCTCATCCAACCTGGCCTTGAACACTTCCCCAGAGGGGGCATCCACCACTTCTCTGGGCAACCTGTTCCAGGAATCTAGGAAGAAATTCTTTCCTGTGAGGGTGGTGAGACACCAGAACAGGATCACAACTCAAGTTGTCTTGCAAAGCTGTGAGTAGAGGAAGTGCCTCTCTACTTGCATCTTGTCTGGGTCATTTGGCAAAGCAGGTAGAGTGCCTGGTACCTAGGTATACAGCATGCACACCTATTTTATTTTTAGGGTTTTTGTTAGCAAAACGAGCCAAGTGATCTGGACCACCTGAGCGTATATTTGGGAAAAGTGGCCAGTGATGAAGCCTCACTTTCTTAAAGCAATCTCTTTTCTGTCTTCTTTCTTCATCTGAAAAATTAATTCCCTACCAGTATAGCCTGAGAAAAGGCTCAGATTTTACTAATGAGGGAGGTCTTCTGTATGCTGTAGGAAAAGCATCCCAAGAGCTACACCCTGTTTTAGGAATCACAGAATCATAGAATGCAGTGGGTTGGAAGGGACCTTCAAAGGTCATCTTGTCCAACCCCCCTGCAGTGAGCAGGGACATCTTCACTAGAGCAGGTTGCTCAGAGCCCCATCAAGCCTGACCTTGAATATCTCCAGGGATGGGGCCTCCACTACCTCTCTGGGCAACCTGTTCCAATGATCTACCACCCTCATATTGAAGAACGTTTTCTTAATATCCAACCTAAATCTGCCCTTTTCTAATTTAAAACATTACTCCTCGTCCTGTTGCTACATGCCCGTGGGTGGCAGCTGGCTGCCAGGCTGCCCTTTCCTCTCCTTTCTCTGTCTACAAGTCCCCCAGCCCTTATCTCTGTCCTGAGGTGACCTTTCATGTAAAGAAAATATGTTATCCCTGCAGGCATGTGCTTTCTTTGATCAGACATGAACTTCTGCTTTTCACTCTAATCTAGCTTTGTCTTGAAGCTCATAAACCCATCACGCCTTGACAGCACAATGCAGTGCCAGGTCCCTTATCTGCCCTTTCCAGTGAGTCTCAGACTTTCATTTTATCATGAGAAAACAAAATCCTCGCTGCTAACATCTCTCCTACAGCTCGGTCAGACTGCTGGTTTAGTTAGTGCGCTGGCTTATTTTGGTAGCAGAGCTGATAAAAAAGCACATGCCACAGCACTTTAAGGAATTCAGCAATGGAATCGCAAAATGAAAGCAATGTAAAAAAGAAATTTTCAGTGCAGCGGAAGGAAGTACGAGTTGCTTGAACACAAAAGCAGCTTTGGGCTGCAGGGTTTTCCTGGAGGGGCTGCAGGGTTTTCACATTGACTTTGAGTACCATTTTAATGGGCTTATGAAGGAGCTGTCTTTCTTTGTCTAATTTAAAAAGCTCATACTCTGGTGAAAATCGTATGGTCAGCCTTTCTGAGACAGGTTAATTTCTCAAGAGAAGCTATGCCTGTGGTTGTGCATCTGCAATACCATTAGCATGCCTGGGCTCCTGCTGACCTGAAGATGAAGGACTTCCTTGGGAGAGGTTCAGTAAACAAATACCGTCTATTACACTCCCCACCGTTGTTAACTAAGTTTGATGAACAAACAGTTTACTACCTATTACACCAGGCAAGTTGAGACCTGCTGTGCAGGGTGTAAGGAGGGGTTTCGAACTCTGGCCATCTGGAGAGGAGACCAGAACAAGCATGAGCAATGACTTAGATGCACTAGTTGGCAATCAATGACACCTCTGTTTATTGCTTCTAGGTGACACATTCGCAGCTCCCTGCTGCTGTACGCCCAGCCCTGTGCTTACCAGAGCCATTTGGGAACCGTTAGTGGTCAGGTGTCAGAGTAGCTCTTTGGTTTTGTTTTCTGAAGCCTTGCAGCGTGTGCTGAAAGTATTGTGGGTGCAACAAATAGTGGTATCAGGAAAAGGAGCATCTGGCTGCCTTGGAAAACAGATTATCTGTGTGTGTTGTGTTTTGCACCAAGCAAGGTTTGTGGGTAGCAATAGCAGCTTTTCACCATTTAGTTCCTTCTGGAAAGGGAGCAATTAAATTCTGTTTGCTAACTAACTATATGATAAAAGGTGTTACCATCTCCTACAAATGTTGCTTTGCTTCTGTCATTTAAACCTCTGTGGCTGTGAGAGTATTCCAACTCCTTGCAATTATTATATGCTCTTCTGGAGACAAGGGAGTACCGGGGTTTAGCTGAAGCCACACTGATGCCTTTGCCCTTCAGAGAGGTGGGATCCATCCAGACACCTTTGGTTGCATTATGCTTTACGTAGTGAACCTGTGTCACTTGCAGGGAAAGCTCTTTGGGTTTCACTATGCTGGCCTTTACCTGTGAGGAGTTTGTGGGCTGCAGAGTTAGTGATGGATGCTATTTGGATTATTACAATATAAACATTGTGATTATCCCTCTATTCCTAGCACTTCCTTAAACTATGAGAACTGTATGAAAACATCTGTAAGCTCTTAACAATATGATCACAGCACAATGTGGTCTTCTGTCTGAGGGACTGGCAGGCACTCGCCAAGCTGCACAGCCCTAAGAGCGGGTTGGTGCGAGGCTTG
>NW_010291970.1:28473-34797 GCF_000700745.2 Antrostomus carolinensis
CCTGCCACTTCTTAACTGGTGTTCTTTGCACAGCGTGCCTGCCTTCAGGCCTTCTGTGCCTGCGTTCCCTTTGCTGCTTGGATAGAGAAAGTGCTGAGGTCTGCTGTCAATGTGCGCGGCTGCCCTGCTCTCACTGTGGCAGGGTGGTGTTGATTTATCTCTTAATACACGAGATAATTCCAGGTCTGTATGTTATGATACAACTAGATGTCTCATTTTTTTCACTTTTTTCTTTTTTTCCAAATAGTAGCAATAATTCTATCTCAGAAGGTCAAAAGTGGTGACCTAGGCTGGCTATTTTAAAACCTAATTTAGGGGGAAAATGAGCTATGAAAGAAATAACATTGGGAAAAGGTAGATCATTTAAGTGATAATCTTTACTGTACCTTTTAGAATTAGCTTCCCATTCACAGTTCTGAGCAGCATTTAATTGTACCAGTTATTGTAGTCTTTTCATCAAATGATCATTTTAAATGACTTACAGTACAAAGACTTTCTCACTGTGGCTTTGCAAAGCTTTATTTATTTATTTATTTATTTATTTATTTATTAATCCTGCACAAGCATAGATAAGGCCAAAAACGGACAACTTGCTTGTGCAGAATATCCATCTTTGCCTTTAAAATTTTTTTTGGTCTATCTAGCAATTCTTTTTTTCATTTGGGAATCACCTGAACTTCTCTCCTCATGCTATTCCCAAGAAGAAAAATGCCTTTATAAACAATATCCAGAGATCCTTTCTCTTGTGATATTAAAGGGGGGGCTTCTTCCTGTCCTTGCACCTGCTCCCTCATCCTGCCCCTCCATCTCCCTTGCTCCCCCCTGCCTCTCCCTCTGCTCTGGAGGAAGGGGTGGAATGTAGACATCCAGCTTGCCTCTTGCTTCCCTAAAGGTTTCAGCCAGCCCCTCAGCAACAGCCTCCCCACCATCCTCTCATGACTTAATCACAGAATCATAGAATCATAGAATAGTTTGGTTGGAGAAGACCATTACGATCATCTAGTCGAACCATAAACCTAGCATTACCAAGTTTACCACTAACCCATGTCCCCAAGAACCACATTTACACGTCCTTTAAATACCTCCAGGGATGGTGACTCCACCACTTCTCTGGGCAGCCTGTTCCAGTACTTGACAACCCAATCTATCTGGAATGTGACTGTGCAAAACACACACACGGTGTGGGTTAAGGGGATAAGATGCTGTCTCCCATTTTTATTCTGCTGTACCCCAACTGGAAGAATCTGTTAATTCCCCCTCTGCTATGATTCGATCAGTGCTTGGAGCTTGAATTCAGCCGAGTGCTACACTCGGGTGCCCATGAATCCCTTGACACCAGATGTCTTGGCAGAGCTGCTGTGAAGGTTTGTCTTTGCCACGGGGTGCAGCCTTCTCCCCAAATGACACTTTACTCTGATTTTTCTCAGCTAGTGACGGGAGTATGGGAAGGAGGATACAATTTCTTCTGTCAGGATACGCACAGTGGAGGAGAAGCTGATATGAAGGTAACTTAATCGAGACTTATAGCTAGTAACATTTCAAATTGTCTGCTTGTGTGTAAGTGGGGAGCAGAACAGTATTGATGATGTGGATTTTGTTCAAACTATATGCATTTTTTTCTCCTTTTACAATACAATGGACAATGCATTGTCAAATGTAATAGTTAATCTAAATATGTATTCGTGGTTGGTATTTTGGTGAGTGATTATCTGTAAATTTTAAAGCATTCCCAGGTCAAAAAACAAGGACTTGGTCTTCAGACTGTATCCAACCACTGTGTGTTGTGACTCCCCTTCTCTTGCTGAGAAGTGTTGATGATTTCTTCTAGTCACTGTTCAGACCTGTCCTTTACAGAGAGCACCGTGGGACCAGCTCTGGTTAAATATTTTCTTGTTTCTCCCAGGACACCCCAGGTGCACAGCAATAGCCTCATAAAACAGTTTTGTCATCCTTTTTTCAGCTGTAGCTATGGGTTTTTACCTAGATCCTACAGAGAGACTTGAGGCTGAAGCATTACAGAGTACCTCAGCAGTGTCTTCAATCCAAGTAGTGCAGGATAGAATCTGGATTTTAATTACTCAGAAAGCAAAAGGGTTGAAAGCCCCCGCAATGTACAGTGCTTATAAAACTTGTTTCCTCCTTTCTAGGTCATACGTGTCCTCTGGTGGTACTATTTCTCCAAACTTATTGAGTTCATGGATACCTTCTTTTTCATTTTGCGGAAAAATAATCATCAGATCACTGTTCTGCATGTGTACCACCATGCAACGATGCTGAACATTTGGTGGTTTGTTATGAACTGGGTGCCTTGTGGTCACTGTAAGTACTGGGCTACGGTGGGGAACACTTGCAACAAGGGCCTGATTTTGGTTTTCTTTTGGTTAAACCAAACATCTCTGATACCTTCAGCTGAAGGATTTGTTCTGTCCCATATTAAGCTGCTTTGCTGAATTGCAACTATAGCAGATATTTGCAGGTAATTAAGCTGCCTGCAGAGCCTCTAGAATAGGCATGCTGAGGTAGCTTGCAGAATTTACATGGCAGTGTGACATTTATCAGCTGCAATAGTCCAAGTCTGATACCTGTCAACCTTGTTTTCTCTTATTTGCCTCCAAGTCAGGATTAGAAGCTTGTTTCAGCTGCAAGATGACTAACAGTGACTCTTGTATCTGTCAAGTTCACTTGAGATGTTAGTTTCTTAATTTAATCTCATTATACTGGTAGCCATAACAAATGATTTCAATTAAAATCTTGTCCCCTGAGCACTAATGAACTTGACCAAATAGATCTTAAGTGGGAGATTTCCATGTCTTTATTTTCTAAATCCTGCTAGCCGCTGGCTATCTTGCTTTGATTCTTTAATTTCATTGCTGTTAGCTGGCATCTAGTTTCCTAATTGCATTAGTGTTGCTTAGTTCTGGTTCAGATGTGCAGCTTATAGATACTGGCTTTGTTGAACATTCATCCAAGACAAACGTTTTCAAATCCAGTGGATGTGAACTACAGGCAGTGCAGACTGAGAGGCTGGGTTGCTCAGGACTCTGCTTTCTGAGCCAAACAACATAGAAACTCATATTTGTTTTGTGTTTGTCAGCACAACAGCAAGTAATGTTGAACTTATAAAAAGTGTGTATCTGGAACCAGATGGTCCAGATTGACCAGGGAAGTCAATCCTTGTTTATATAACAGTAAAAAAGTGCAGATACTTGGAGTCTATCTTGTGTTTGTGTGTTCTTGAAAATACTTTTGTGCTATTTCTAGTGATGTGTTTTTCTTCTTCCTTTCCAAGCTTTATATTCTGCCTGGTCATCACAGTACTATGCAGTTTGGTGTTAAGCTAAAAGTTCTTTAATGCCTAAAGGTGCTGTAAACAAGGACAAATAAAACAGCTAACTTGCAGTTTCTGGAGATCTGTTGCTTTTGGTTATAAATGACAAAATAGGCTCCTGCCTGAAAGGAAATGAAATAAGCCTTAAAATTAGATGGGTGAGGCTATTGATTGTTGGGCATGTTTACGTGCCTCCTTTTTATCAGCTTCCTCAATTCCCTTGAGAAGCTAGAATGTAGATGTGAAAAAGAATAAATCAAGGAAACAAAACCTGAAGGCTGGTATAAACTGTACAGCTGCGAAGCAGCTCAGCTGCTCCGTTGGGTGAGCAGAATAAAAATCAGAGGGGAAAAAAAAAAGAAATCTCTTGCCTTTCTTCTAAGAAAAAATGTATTTTAAATAGTAACATTTTGAGCTTGTTATTTTTGTAGGTTCCATGAGACAGCATGTTCCTGGTAATGCAGTGTGCTTTCTTTTTCCTTTGCCCTTTTTTTAGCTTACTTTGGTGCCACACTGAACAGCTTTATCCATGTCCTCATGTACTCCTACTACGGATTGTCTGCTGTTCCAGCGATGCGTCCTTATCTGTGGTGGAAGAAGTACATCACTCAGGGGCAGCTGGTGAGTGATTAGCTCTTCAGTGCTTCAGCAGGCTCTTTACTAGTGATGGGCTTCTCTTGTCTTTACTGAGTTAGAAAATTTTGGCAGGGAGTAGAAGAAGAGAGAATGAAGGCTAGTACCTTATACATCTCCAAATGCCTAAATCACCGTAGAAATCCAGCTTCTGCACCTCCATTTCCTCTGTTTTCAGGACGATATGGAGCTGAGGACTGATGGTGTGCACGAATCAGTGCTGAGATCAGTGGCATCTTTCTCCACCTCCCCATGTGTAGCTAGTTGTATTTGTGTGTTGCAGCGCTGGGTTTTCTGAGACTCGCTATCTGGGGATGAGGAAGAAGCTTTTCTTTCAAGCTTACTTGAGCTAACCCGTTCTTCTCTGTGCTTGGTTGCTCAGGCTGATGTTGAGATGACAGACTAGAAACCAAGTGCAACACAGTCCACAGCTAACAAGGCCTTTCATTCTAGTCCTGCGGGACAATGGCTTTACTGTCTCACTTCTGCACGCAGTTGCAAATGGTTTATTAAAAACTGTTCAATATTTCTGGTCTCCTTCTGCACTTTAAATGGGCAGATTTTTTTCTCTTGTAATTCTGTGTTGGGCTCCTTGCATCCATTTGTGTTGTTTCCTGTGTGCACAGCGATGAAGCCCAAATGCTGGGTACTGGAGGTGAAAAGAGGAACAAAATTAAGCAATGTGGCACATGTTGTAGTGATACTGCACAAGAACCAGGTTTCAATGTATGTGACATGTCAGAACACCACAAAGAAACGTGCATGGGTGTTCTGTCTTCCCCATTGTGTAGGAGGGGAAACTGAAGGCCGGAGACAGACTTTTTTATTATCTCTCCCCCACCTCCCAGCCCCCTTAGTACCCTCTCAGAGCTGTGAATAGGTTTAATAACATTTGCTAGTGATGTTTAATAACATTTTCTGCCAGCAATTCAGTGTTGATTCTCAAAATCTTTTCTTTTTTTAGCACTCTTCCTTCTTGAAGGATGGCCAAGTATTGTAGCAGTGGGGATCACTGTTTTTTGGGGTTTGCTTTGTGGTTTGTTGGTTTTTTGGGGTTTTTTTCCTTCCAGGTTTAGGCTCTTCATGCTGGTTGTTTGAGTGCTACAGAGTGCAAGCATTTCAGTGCTTTGGTTATTCCCCTGGCTATTGTCATAGCTGCTTTCACTTCCCTGCCTGCTCTGCATGCATAGCTGTTAGGACAGCAAAATAGCAGAGCAGAACACAACAGTCTTTCCCTTTTAAAATAAACATTCCCTAATCTGGTAGCCTTCATGTAAGGATGAATTTTGCCTAAGGCCTTCTGCAGCACTTAAGCCCAAACTCTGTTTTTCCAAAAGAGATAACTAGAGGTAATTAAACCCCAGTCCTCTTCCTTGCCTCCCCAGCTTCCCTGCAGCTTTTACCCCAAAAACTTTTACACTGGAGCCATATGTCAGGCAGTCCCTGTCTGTGGGAGAGGATCACAGGATCTGTGTGTAGACCCAGTGACCCCAAATCTTTTGCAGCTGAAGCAGTGAGATGCACATCTCGTCTGTCAGGATGGTACAGTCAGACCCCAAAGAGCTCCCTCTAGGAAGGTGGTCTTTGTTCCCTTGTATATTTATAAATCAGTTCTACATAAACTGCTCTAGTGCTCTAAAATGGAACAATATTAATCAAATAAAAGCACTTAAAAAACAGAATGCCACAACCTGAATGTCTGCTAACTCAGGTTTATACTGTTAGTAAGACAGAGAAGATAAACTTGTCAAACACACAGTATTACATATTTTTTACTTGTTTTGGAAATAACTAATGAGATTTTGGTCACTAATGGCTTTTTTCCTTCTTTCATTAATGTGCTCCATTTCTCTTTTTTTTCTTTCTCCCCAGACTCAGTTTGTCCTGACAATCTTCCAGACCAGCTGTGGTGTTGTTTGGCCATGTGCATTTCCTCAGGGATGGCTGTATTTTCAGATTTCTTATATGATTTCTTTGATTATCCTCTTCACAAATTTCTATATTCAGGTAAAAGTAATTTTCATCGACTTTTTTTGTAGCATTCTGCTGGCTGTATCTCATTAGAAAGCTGTTTACAGAAAGATATACTTGAAATAACCTTTTGCTATCTTCCAGTAACATGCCTATGTTCTTAAAGTACTATACTTGTTGATCTGCCCTCCAATTTCCAATCTTCTAACGTTTTGTATCCGTAATTCAGAACATTTAGTAATTTCAGTAAGCAGTCGCACAAAAAGGCGTTTTACTAATGCAATTTTAACTGCAGATAAGGGAGAGGAAGAGCTTTATGTAAGAAACAGCTTTCCAGTCTGAAATAAAACAGCAGCCTGTGAACCTGTGAAGCACCTGAAGTTGTTCATTCC
>NW_010291970.1:34817-42226 GCF_000700745.2 Antrostomus carolinensis
TTATAAGGGGAAATGCTTGTTTTGTATCCGGGGAAACTTCCCAAACTCCGAACATACAGAAATCTGGTTTTGACTCACCTTTACAGGCATTTGTTTGCATTTCCATATGGAAAATTAGTGTTTTGAGTTGTTTCTACAAAATGAATTGCATGTCTGAACAGATCCAGACGTGGTATATGTTGTTCTGAGTAGCGTATAATCAGGCTTTGTGCAAAGGTGTCCCCATCCTCAGAAAATCATAGAATCATAGAATGGTTTGGGTTGGAAGGGACCTTAAAGATCATCTAGTTCCAACCCCCCTGCCAAATCAAACCAACACAGCCTACTGCCCCCAAACAAGCACACTCTGTTGTATATTTTAAATATCCCTTGAAAGATTTGAGCATTTTGGGTCTGGTAAGAGTGATTCATGGGGGGAAAATGTAGCAGGCTTCCCTATCTGATCTTGGGTACTTCTTAAAATCAGTCCTGTGGTTCATATCACTTGCTGCAGATGAATATGCTAATTAAACATGATAGTATATTCCAAATACTACTTGACTTTCTTCATCAATTTCACTCATATATTAACTTTTAACCATTTAACTTTCTTTCACACACACATATTTTGGGAAACACACTCTTGTCAGGCGACTGATCCCCTTTGACAAAGGCTAATTTATGTATAGATTTTCACTGTCCGTAATTTTTTTTTTTTTTTGATGTCCTGAGCGTCCCTGATCCTGTTAGTCTTTGCTTCCCATGATGGCCAGTGCAAATTCCTTTCATGTTTCTGTCTCTCAGCTTCCCTCACTGTTCTTGTTTACCCACTTCTTCTTCTGGCTTTGTTTGAGATAGTCACCTGCAGTGCATCAAACCACTGTCCTCACTTGTCATTTTGAGTATATTCTTCTGCCATTGTCTGCTCACTAAATTGCTTCCCTTGTTCTAATTTACTGTTAACATAACACTACCAATGCTACCATCATACTGCCAAGCCTCTTTCTTTGCCAGTGAACTAATTCTCTTGCTATGATGAATGAAGGGCATAGTATAGCCTCATACACAAAAAATGGTAGAGCTTGTTAGACTCTGCCACCGGCACGAGGTCTTTAAAAATGATGGATGCAAGTTTACTTTTTAGTTTCTTGAGTTACTGTGAGGAAGCAGTTATTTATATCTATTTAAGCAAAACCATGTGTCTCTCCGTGTATTCTAGACTTACAACAAGAAGGCATCCTCGAGGAGGAAAGAGTATCAGAACGGCTCTACGGCCACTGTGAACGGGTACACAAACAGCTTTTCTTCCCTTGAGAACAATGTGAAACAAAGGAAACAAAGGAAGGATTGAAGACCAAACTGAAAAACCATTTTGATAACCCCAACAACAAAATCATCTGATTGTAAGCACAATAAGAGTTGTGCACTAATACTCTAATGGCTACTGTAACTATTCCTGCCTAGAATAGTGTGATTTATGTAGGACTTAACCAGTGCAAACACCCTAGAAACCATATACAGAACATAAAAGTAGGTTAAAGTTTAAAAATAATTCTGGGCTGTCACTGACCCCGCTATAGACTGTGGAAGGGAGTATTATCGTAGTATCCGACACTGCTGTTGCCTTACTAGTCAATATGATAGGTGCTGAATTATGATTCACAATTTGAAAACACTGTAATCTAAACCTGTTTTTTGGTTTTGTTTTGGTTTGGTTTTTTTTTACTGTAGATCATGCATGTGATTGTAGAGGTAATTTGTATGATGCTGGTTTCAGTAGATAAACACACATGCCTTAAATTAAAAAGCAGGGCCCAAAGCTTATTACTGGTTTAAAAATTAGGATATGTTTCAACTTTTCAGTTGACTGACTTTTTATTAAAAAGTCACTTAGAAGAATCCATTGATCATTTTACTGTTCTGTATGTGATACATAATGTTACGTATCTCTTACGCGATACAGTGAAATTGGAAATGGCACATTTAGTTTTGTATATTTGGCTTTAACTGACTAAACAGTCACGAACCAGATGGAAAAGTTATTTTACCTTTTTAATAGATCTTATTTTTTTATTTGAAGTATTTCACTAATGTAAAATTAATTGGCGCTTACACAGTTCAGTAAGACTTAAATATTGTCTCTAAGGTTTAGAGTGTATACAGGGTGGACCCATCTTTTCTTTTCTCTTTTTATTTTTTCTTTTTTTTTTTTTACTTATTTCTGAAAATTCTTAAATGCTAAATGAATACTGGTTTTTAATATGGAAACTGGCAGAATTTCAAGTGTTACTATCATAGCCATATCCACGTTAGGAGCTACTGTTTAAGTCTGTGACGTATCCAAAAGGATATTTAAAAACGGAGACTGAAAGATGATTTTCTGGTGGAACTGTCTGTGTTTAAGTTGGTATCTGTACCGTTCTTCATGTAGCGTATGTTCATTTTTAAAATGTGCCTAACACAAATGTGGTTTTTTCCCAAACAAGCAAAATTAAATAGTCTAAGTCATACATGATGTTTTTTCAGATGTTACTGAAATGTTCTGGAAATGTCTGTTTCTGTAATGTGCGTTGTTTGTATCACCAGTAGTGTTTTGACTTGTTACCTGAGGATTTGGTTTGAGTGCTTGTTAAAGTTACTCCTTCTTATAAAATCTTGCCTTGCACATAGGAGGAGTCAGTTGCAAAGCCAATAGCTATTGCTGGTATTCTGGTATCTGCTGTGGTGGAGTTTGGCTTATGAATATTTTATTCATTAAGCTCTGAAAAATTGAACAGTGCAAGACGTTCTGCTGGTCATTGCTCAAGTTTAACTATTTGTTTTTTGATATTTATATAAATGCCAGTTTTAACATGTTTAATTTTTTTTAATTAAATCTTTTTAAAAAAATTTTTGCACATCTCTTAGGGAATTAGTAAGTTCTCCTACTAGCCTTGTGGGTTTTCATTCCTTGTTTTGAAGGAGACAGTGTCTGTTATGTTTACATTATCAAAGCTTGTGCGTGTGTCTTCATTTCTAGGTACTGGTTTGCAGAGTCTTTACATAGCTCAATACAGCAGCTATAATGTTCAAAATAGACCGTCTAAATGTGCTAGAAATAAACCCTTGGCTCATCTGAATATACCTACATTGTTAATGTTTGACATGGTTTAATCATTAAAACACTTTTGATGATCTCTGCCTGAATTCTGGTGGGTTTGTACAGTTTTAATGCATCGCCCCCTCCTGTGTCAGGCCAAGGAGGAGCTGTCGTGAGGGGAAGGCAGCTGCAGATATTCAGAGAAATGTCGCGTACCAGAGATTTGGTAACAGGTTCCTTACAGAAACCTTTGGCTGTTACTAAACAATGTTCCCTTGCCTGGCTGTAGAAATACTTGTCTGTGTGATGGATTAAACCCTCTACTGGGATTACTGACTGACAGAATGCAGAGCAGCCCGAGTGGCTCTGAGACGATGAATGCCAGGACCAAAGCTTGACATGGCCAAGAGGTACTTTCTGCCTCAGATATCCTGTCTATAAAATGGGAATAATACCCCTCTCAAGGATGGGAGCATTTTTGCAATTTCCTTATAGCTCCCCTTGCCCTTAAACGATCATTTCTGAGCCCTCTCCAATTTGAGTGTTTAACCAGTGCGTTGCAACAAGCCTTGCTAGCTTGGTGATGGATTTAGTGAAACCAGAACTATCTACATAGCTGTCTGTCTTCTCACTTGCAGGCTCTTAAAACAAGGAATCTAGACCAGGGAAATGGGATTTATGCTTTGTATGAAAGGCTCAGAGGTTTCATGCTATGCTGGAGACCAGCTCTGGGAGGGAGCTTTAAATGCCTGAGATGGTTGCTAAGACAGTTTTATCTCCTGCACATGCAAATTCCACTTTGAAATTCAGTATTTTTCTAAGCAGGGCTCAGTGAGGTGCAGTTCTTTGGATGATAAACCAAATCCACAGGGAGTGCCTAGGAGGCAGAAGCAACAGCACCATCCTGGACTTCCCTGGTGAGCCAGTGGGGACTGGGCTTCTGTGCTCCAAACCTGGCCTTCAAGGTCAGTAACACATGATGACAAAATGTGATGGCTTTATCATCATTGGCCACCACGCAGACCCAGTGACTTTGTCCAAAACTGGCAGGAGATGTGGTCTTGGGAAGATGTAGAGCATCAATAGTGTTCACACCTGCAGGTAGGAGATTGTGACTCTCTATGGGTGCTCTTCTACAGTCTGAGCAGCAACAGAGAAGTGTCTGAGAGCTGTAGGGATTAGATCAAACATCACTTTACCGTAACTGACAACCAGACTGATGGACCAGGCCAAGAGCCTTGCGTTTGCCTACCTGGCTCAGCTGCCAATGCATTACCTGACCTGGGGCAAGTAACAGCCTTTGGATTGCCTCAATGGAGTGTAAGAGACCTTCGAAAGGACCTTTCAGGTTGTAAAGGCTGGAGAGATGAAAAGACCAACTGCCGCCAACGGGATGGAGGTTTCATGTAAAGTTGGCTGAGGAGAATGAAACACTTCAGTACCTATTCAGTGCCACTTCAGTACCTGCAGTGAATGATCAAGCTTCAAACTGTTACGTTAAGATCTCACACAGCTCATGAGCTGACCAGATCCCTTCCCGTACTCGGGCCCTGGAGCCCGAGTGATGGAGAGGGAGGTGGATACTTTTGTTAAGCTGTCAATGGGACAGGTGAGCTCACATGCCCAGAACACGGCTCTTCTTGTGGCAGGCCTGGTGTGAAGACCCCAAGTGCTGTGTGACAGATGTGCAAGCCACACTGGGGCTGGGGTCACTCAGGCATTGGGATTCCTGAGGTGGCAGAGGGTAGTGGAAAAGCAGAGAACGATTCTGGAAATCCAGGAAAACTTTGTAGTTGGTTGTGTATTTTACATAATGCAAGGCAGATATCAAGTAAGCCCTGGAGCTTCTGGGAGGACTTCAGCCACCAAAATGGGCAAAGGAAACCCCCAAAGCCCCAAACCTAATGGAAAGCTGTTCTGAGAGTTGACTCTACCTTTGATATTTGGTAGCTGTCTTTAGGCTGAAGTTGATAGAAATGTGTGTTTGTAGTATGAGACCGGGATGTGTGTTGTTAAAAGGTATGTGTTATTCAAAAAAAGAGATGTAAAAGTCAGCTAGGTGCTGAATGAAAGTATAAATAAAATCAGAGGCCAAATTACTTTGACAGTGTGGGTTCTGCTGGGGATCTCCTTGGAGCAGTGCAGGGGGTGATTAAAATAAGAATAGAGATCTTGTGTTAGAGAAATGCTGCCAAGAGTTGTGTTGGTACAGAAGATTACATTGTCACTGTCATCCTGTTGCCAAGAATTACTGAACCAACAAAGGTGATTAGTTGTAATCATCAGGATGTTGCAAGAACTGGTTTAAAAAGCAAACTTCAAATTCAATTTTCAACTTTCATTCCATTTAATTTAAATTAATTAATTAAGATGTTTATACAAAACAAGATCTATATGTTTCTCAATTTCAGTAGAGTAAATTTGGATGAACAGGAGAAGCTGGGGCTTCTTCCCGAGGGACTCCCAGGATATCACAACAGCAGAGGCATTGTATTTTAAGTTAAAGGGGTTAAAATCTCAAACAGAAAGGAGAAAAATTAGTAACAAATGTCTAATTTAAAAAAAAAAAAGTGTTTTGTTTGTTTTGTTTAAGTCATTCAAGCTGGGATGTAGAGAAGGAGGAAAAAGAATTACATGTCTTGTGTTTCAAGGATATATAATGTAGATACTGTGTTTTCTATAGGAGGAATATAAAAAATGGTACCTGCTACCTGGTGTGCTTGGTAGTCTGATTTCAGTATGATGAGAGGTTTCAGAATAAATTAAAAGAATGCTTGAGTACAAGGAAGCAAACAAAATGGGAGAAAATGTCACACAGCTTTTCTGGAAGTGATCACACCTGACTTACCCATATTGTTGTTTAATAAAAAATACCATGTAGGCATCTTCCATCCATCTATAATAGTGAAGTGGTTTCACTATTTTTAATCTCAGAAATTATTATCTAAACTAGAGGGTGTGGTGACCAGCAATGGGGTCTATGGACAAGCAAGGGTCAAACTGATGAGAAGATCACAGAATCATTGAATGGTTTGGGTTGGAAGGGACCTTAAAGATCATCTAGTTCCAAGATGGTTTGACTCAATGCTTTCAGCCTGAACAGAGTCCATTCATAATGTTTTTAATAATGACCTTGGTTTAAAATGTAGGAATATTCGCAGTGATGTTTGCAGATGGCAACATTAGGAAGCACTGTCAATGCCAAGAAAGATTACATATCCTACAGCAACAAACAGATGACCTTGATGGCTGGAGTAAGAGAGATGGGATTAGTGTAAATCCCCTTTAGGACCAGTAACAGAATTTCAGCTGTTTCCATGGGAGTTTTAGTTGGTAATGACTGAAGAGGAGAGAATGAAAGATATTTGAGAATCATCTGTTCAACAGCGTAGAGCAGCTGCTAGAAAAAGAGGGGGAAAAATTTTTACTTTACTAAGCAGTCTGCTTTTAGTAGAAAGAGGAATGTGCTAGAGCAGGAGGGTGAAGGCTCTGGTGGGACTTCCTTTTGATGAATACATGTTTTTCCCCCACTGTGGTCACCTGCTCTGAAGAAAACTGGTTCTAAAAGAGGAGTTACTGGGATGATCCAAAAAATGTAGAAGTCTTGCAAAATACGAGTGTAGCAAGACCAAGGTTGAGATTGCAGCCTACACCGATGTCATGACAGTAGACAGCATGAAGGAAAACAAGCTATTTTAATTGTGTTGATGCAAAACAAATGGGTATAAGCTAGCCAAGAGTAAACTTGGGCTAGGAATTGGAAGAGGGACAGTTTTCCCATAAGGGTAGGGTGGGAGTCTGGGGGATGGCTTGAAGACGGGATGCTGTTTGTAGGACCATGGGATCAGAGTCCCTGGTGTCCTGGTCTGCATTCTGGCAAAAAGCAGCTGTGGTGCCTCTGCGAAAGTATATTTAAGAAAAGGCAAAACACTGTGGAGGACCACAAGGCAGAGCAAATGGACATGCCCTGAAGGAAGTGCAGCTTGTGGAGAGCCCATGTGTGGTAGTTTGATCCACGGTAGGATCATGTGGTCCTGAACTCACTCCCCCCATCCTGTGAGATGGGATGGGAGACACAACAAAGGGGGCACAGGGTTAGGATGAAGGACAGGGATGGCTCACTCACCAGTTATGGTCACGAGCAAAACAGACTAGACCTGGGGAAGAAAAATCAATTTAATTCGTTGCAAACCATCTGAGTAGACATAACAACCACATCTTACAATGCCTTCCCCCACCCCTCCCTTCTTCCTGGGCTCAAATCACTTTGCTCCCAATTTCTCGACCTTCCCCCCTGCCAGTGGCACAGAGGGCAGGGAGTAAGGGTTGCAGTCAGTTCACCTCTGCTGCT
>NW_010291971.1:0-3567 GCF_000700745.2 Antrostomus carolinensis
GGCGGGCGGGTTGTGTCAGGTACGTGTGAAGCTGCTGCTGCTCCAACAGCCTTTTAATTACGTATTGTTAAAAGTTCATCTTTTATGTATGCTGGTGCAGCCAAGGTCACCTTGAGCACAGTCGGAGGGTGCATTTGGCTTTCACCGTGCAGGTGTTAGCGAGCCTTTTTTTGGCATTTATTGAGTGGTTTAGATATTAATTTGCTGGTGCATTAATTAAAAAAAAAAAAAAACAAAAAACTAATTGAGCATAAGAGCCAGCAGAGAACAAAAGGAAAACTTAAGTACTTGGGCAAAGATGAGTATATGCGTGGATCTGCCAGCTCCAGCTCCAGCTTGTGCTGGGACCTCTGTTGGTGGAGGTGTTACAGGAGCGGTGTGCGTCTGCCTGGGGAGGACGGTGCTGAAGGCAAAATGTTGGGCTGAAGTTTCAGGCCTTGCTCTTGCAAGTGTTGGCGTACAGGGTGGGAGCAGTCTCACGCCTGATGGCTCCTAGCTTGGCTGTAATGTAAGTTTCTTTGCGGTGACAGATGGAAAAGGCGATGTTGCCACTTTACAGTTTCTCTAGAGGAAAACGCCGGGATTCCTGTTTTGATGGCTTTTCATAACAAAGCAGTTTAATTTGTAGTCTTTGCAGATATATAACGCTAAGCTCTTCTGTTATGTTTGGACTTCTTTCTTTTTTGCTTTGGCTAAAATTATTTACTATGCTTATTATATCAACTATAAGCCTTCCATTTTAAAATAATGGTGCAAGTTTAGATTTCTTACTGGTTTTAATCCTGCAAGCCCATAATGTCACTTATGTCAGCAACACGTTCAGATTCAGGGGTGTGTTTTTGTGTAGAGCACTCCTTCCTGTGAGTTGTTTGCAAACTGGTTTGACTACAGCTAGATCAGACACATAAAATATACTGCAAGATAGGTTTGGGAGAGAACATTAATGAAAGTAGATAATAGGTGTCCTTGAGGAGCGAATGATGAAAGAGTGAGGTCATGTAGTGCAAGAGAATAGTAAACTTTTGAAAGTGGCTGATATGTGTATCCTTGTGGCCAAATGGTTTAGACCATGCAGTGAAGAACAGTGGAAAAGCATAAAGGGACTATACTGATCTGAATGGGAAGACGAGCAGGTAGAGAAAAACATGCAGGTAACTGATTGGTGTGCTGTGTTTATGGAAATTTAATGTACTGAGGGTTTTTATCATATTAAAATCATACAGATTTCTGACTGCAATGAAACTTCTTCAGAATCTGACTTTTACTGAAGGGTTCAAAAATACCAGTTTGCTAATTTAGTGTTAGATACCTATCACTGAAATTACATGTGTTCTTATGTGTTTCTGTGTGTGTGTGTGTGTGTATATATATATATATATATATATATACACGTATGTTATTATTTTGCAGCTTCTGATCTTCATTTCAACTCGTGTGTCATGGATGAAACTGCTTTGTCCCTTGGAACAATAGATGTTTCCTATTTGTCCACCTCATCAGAGTGCAGTATCAGTAGATGTAAGCATTCCAGTGAAGAATGGGTAAGTAAAAATTGTGAATGTGCGTGGCCATATTTACCTTATTTTCTCTTCAAGTTGAAGTTGGACTTCTTTATTTATTAAGGAGAATGAAGATAAGGCATCATCTCTCTCATGCATGGTACAGTTTGAAATAATCTAATTTGAAACGTGAGAAGTAACCAACAGTTCAGTGCTGTGCCAAATACTAACGTTACTAGAAAAGAAAAACCTTCATATCAAACCCTACTGATAGTCTTACCGTCTTCTGGTGTGATTTTATTAATCATTTTATATAGTAGTAAACATGCAGAATCCCATTCTGTAATAGACTGAGGTCAAATAGAAAGCTTGTTGCTGTTATGACAGCTGCAGTTTGAAATACACAAGTGAAAAGGAGCATGAGGCTAAAGATACGTGGTCATGTAGCTGTTACAGCTGGAGCTATTAATGCAATACAGGAGACAGAAGAAAAATTTGGTGGATATAAATAAGAAGCCTATTAAAAGTCTGTAACCTCTCTTGAGTGGGTCTTGGTATTTGGGGGGGACCAAGGAGGCAGTGAGCAGAGAGGGCTGGGTGGTGCAAAAAGAGACACATGGGGACCAGGCTGATGGTTGATTTGGAAGTGTGGGTCAGGAGGAATTAGACACGGCTCTGGAGCGGAGGAGTTTGAACATGATACAGAAGAAGAGTTGGAAACATGGTCAGAGTTGAGGGAAAGGACAGATGTCCTGGCAGCTGGCTTTTCTGTGTAGCTACATCAGACAGCAAGCTGCAGTTACGGAGGGATCTGTGAGAGAATGGGATAAAGGCAGGTGAGACAAAAAAAGATAGGAGGGAGGTTTTGTAAGAAGGTGGTGGTGAGTTCATCAGGGCTTGGAGGCAAGCAGGAGGAAGACAGTGTTTTTACAAAGGAGGTTAACTTTGGAGTTAGAGGTGACAGAGAAAGGGATTGGACCAGGCTTAGCATCTTGATGATTGTTTATTTCAGAGGGAAGACTTAGCCTTGGGATAATTGCCAATTCATATCGCTTGCCAAATGTGATATATGCACATTTTATCTTCTAATCATCTTCAGCATTTCTTTTGACTTTCTGGTTGTTTCTCCCTGGGCTGGCTTTCTAGCTGGGTATGTGATGAGCTGTATTTGTGTTTTCTAACCCTTATGCTGGTTTAAGGTGTTGGCTCTACCCTACTTCTCTTCCACTTAAATGTGCCATTTTAAAAATACTTCAGTTTATCTTGACATCGTTTTGGTTTTGTTTTGATTTGTTTCTGTAACTTCACTTTTACTATAAACTTAGAATATATGGTTCAGAAAGTGGCAATCCAGTGCTCATTCTCAGGCAGGCAATAATTCAGTACGCTTTAATGGGAGCAATCAGTATCTTTGTAAAAATTGTACTCAAGTATATTTTCATTATGTCCTAATGTTAATACAGTTACTTTCAATTTTTTTTATTTTGAAATCTTCAAAAGCACAACCTAACTCTGGAGAAGGCACAGTGGTTCCTTTTTCATATTGCCTTACATTAAACTGCTGAAAAAGACCCTACAGGGTCAACAGAGTTAATATTTTTGTGTGTATTCAGTCTTGCAATTTTACAGGGTGATGTCCAGTTAAAGCTTAAAATATTGCTCATATTACAAGCACCCTTACATTATTGGAGGCTGTAATTTACTGTGAATTTCTTCCACTTTTCTCAGCTGTCAGTTTCCTTGCTGTTTCTTGTTAGAGTTATTATTTATTTATTTAAAAAATTCGTATCTTAAGCATGGCAAATACTGCAGTGCTTAAGATACATAAATACAACACTGTGATTTTGCTTTAATTTGTTTAAAATCACATCATCTGGAGATAATATTTATTTTAGAAAAATCTTGGAAAAAATTGTGTTAGTTTTACGTAATTTGGGGGGGAGGATAGGGGGGGTTTTTTTGTGTCTGGCAACTCCTCTGTTTCAAAGTTTTCACATACCCAGTAAAACATATATTTCTGGGTCTTTTGTTCCACAGGGAGAGTGTAATTCTAGGCCCACTCTCTTCC
>NW_010291971.1:3598-18342 GCF_000700745.2 Antrostomus carolinensis
CAGAAAAAGGCCGTTTGTGGGACGATGTTGCTACGTATGCACTCCCCAGAGCCGGGTAAGCAGATTACAGACTGGATTATGTTTGACAATAATGCATAGTTGCAGCGTAATGAAGTTTCAGTAGTTTTCTTACTTTCAGAATTAAGGTCACAATGTTCTTATTTCGTAAAGGAATATAGTTTTTCTCCTTTGTTTGTGGTTATGTTTTCTGTGTCGTGGAATTAATGGATGACACAGACCTATTGTGGTGCTTTGTCTTCTGCTTTTTGGTGCAGACTTACTCCTTGCACAAAACTCTCCAGCACTTCAGAATTAGCACTAGGAAATTATTGGAAAAATTATATGGAAAAAATATCTGCTCTGCTAGATTAATAATGGGAATTTGGTGCAGATGAAGGTGTCAAGACTTACTTTTAGGACACTTAATTCTCTCTCCACAAAATAAGTACAGTTTTGAAAGTAAGCAGTATGCTTCCCTTCAAACTTGAAGAGGTCAATCCTGTATTTGAGGAACAGATTGGTTTTCTGCACCTCGCTGATTCCTGGCTTCTCTGCCCAGCCTGGGAACAAGGAGTGCCAGTTAGGATAGTGGGGATATTTGTCTGCTGGGAACAGTGTCAAGATGGTGGCTCTCGAGGGGTTGCGCAAGCTGATTTAAAATGTGAACTTTACTGAACTGCATTGGGCAGGCTTTCTGTGAGCTGGAGGTGCAAAAATGCTGAAAAATGACATGATATAGTTTGGAACCAGTTCATTGTGTAATTTGACTGCGTGTACATCCTGAACTTTAAATTGCACTCAGTTACACCTGCACTGAGCTCCATGATTGGCTGCACTAGAGTGAGTATTTACTTGTTTCTTTGACCAAGGAAAAGTTACTTTTTCACTCTGTTCCTCTACCACAATAGAAAATTGTGGCAATGACTTAGAAACATGGGATAGAAATCCAAATGTGGTGTGAAGGCTATGTATGATATGGGCAACAGGACAAGCAATTAGATAAACTGAAGCTGCTTCTACCAGACGCTTAAGTGTTTTGACTTGTAAAAAGGTGTGTAGGAATCCTCAATTTAGGCCTTCATACATTTAGTAATTATTCTGTTAGTAATTAGGCTGTTCCTTTTAAGTTGGGAATTATGCTTTAGGAAAAAAAATCTTGTTCTGTATTTTGTGCACTTAATAAGGAGCTAATTACCTGTCCTGAAATCCCACTTAGGAAAGGGGCATGACCTGATTAAGTCCTTTATTGCCTTCTGCCACAAGGAGAAAATGCCACCCTTGCAGCAGAAGATAACAAACCAGATCCTCTCATTAGACTCTAGTTATTTAACTTTTTTGAGCTGCCTATTTTGTTAATTCCCTTAAGGAAAAGGAATGGATGAGTGAGACAGAATTCCTTAAGTGTGTTGGCTAAACTAACAGCTTACTGGTGCAGGGAGTGGGAAGTTTTGCTTCTCCCTCTTCTGTTCCTTCCTGTTCTCCTGGAGGCTGATCAAGTTCACTAACCAAGCAGAAAACTACCTGCTTTATTTATTCATTTAGTCTGGCTGTCTCAGTTTTCTACCTTTCCTGACTGAAGTTGGCTCATTAAGGGGTGTGATGAATGCCAGAGCTGGTGTAAGTTAGGAGGTAGGGCATAGTTTTTAGTGGGAAAAGAGAGAATGTGGTGGTGGGAGCTGGGCTTCTGTCTTGGGCAAGATGGAACTACACAAGCAGTGGAAGCAGGGACGGGTATCCTGGAATGAGTACAGGGACATTTCCCGATTGTGTAGGGACGAGGTCAGGAAGGCCAAGGCGCAGCTGGAGCTGAACTTGTCAGGGGATGCCAAGAAAAACAAGAAGGGCTTCTACAGGTATGTAAAACAGAAAGGGAAGGTTAAAGAGAGTGTACTCCCCCTGATAAGCAACAATAGTGATCTAGTAAGAACAGACGAGGAGAAGGCTGAGGTTCTCAACAACTTTTTTGCCTCAGTCTTCACTGGCAGTCTCCTCACAGCTCTCAAGCTGATGGCCCACAAGTCAGGGACCAGGGAGGCAAAGTCCGTCCCACTGTAAGTGAAAATAAGGTTCGTGACCATCTGAGGAACCTGAGTCCTGAGGGAGTTGGCTAATGTAGTTGCCAAGCCACTCTCATGGTATTTGAAAAATCATGGCACTCAGGTGAAGTCCCTAGTGACTGGAAGAAAGGACACATTATACCCATTTTTAAAAAGGGTAGAAAGGAGGACCCTGGGAACTACCGACCTGTCAGCCTCACCTCTGTGCCTGGGAAGATCATGGAACAGATCCTCCTAGAAGCTATACTGAAGCACATGGAGGACAGGGACGTGATTCAAGACAGACAGCATGGCCTTACTAGGGACAGTTCCTGCCTGTCCAACCTAGTGGCTTTCTACAATTAAGTAACTGCATCAGTAGATAAGGGAAGAGCTATGGATGTCAACTATCTGGATTTCTGGAAGGCCTTTGACACAGTCCCCCACAAGATCTTTCTCTCTAGGTTGGAGAGATATGGATTTGATAGGTGGTCTGTTCAGTGGATAAGAAATTGGCTGGATGGTGACATCCAGAGGGTAGTGGTCAATGGCTCAATATCCGGATGGAAGACAGTGACAAGCGGTGGCCCTCAAGGGTCCATACTGGGACCAGTGCTGTTTAATATCTTAATTAATGATATTGACAGTGGTATTGAGTGCACCCTCAACAGGTTCGCTGACGATACCAAGCTGGGTGGTGCAGACAGTGTGCCAGAGGGATGAGATGCCATCCAGAGGGACCTGTACAGGCTGGAGAAGATCAGGCCTGATGGGGCTCTAGTAAAGATGTCCCTGCTTACTGCAGGGGGGTTGGGCTAGATGACCTTTGAGGGTCCCTTCCAACCCAATACATTCCATGATTCTGTGATTCTTGTGGTGGCAGGGAGATGCTGTATCAGCTCACTTGGTCTCACAGAACCACGTCTTGACATAGGGTTGGGGAAAAGTTAAATAAGGAAAAGTTAGTGTGTGATGTTACAGCTGGAGGATGACTTTCACAGAGTGAGGTTATAACCTATCAGTTAGGGCACTGGCGTGGACTTCGGCATTCAGTGGTACTTAACTTTGCTGCTTTTTTGGGAGACAAAGAACAAGTCATTTCACTTCTTTTTTCCAGAACATTTCATCTAGCTGTAGGATCCACAAAAAATTACCATTGAATAGTCAAAGAAATTAGTATTACCTTGAAGTTTCCTCTGAAGAGCCTAGAGCAACAATTTCTTGATTGTATGAACTACGCAGTTACGCTTTCATGTGGGGCAAAAGACCCTGTGCTCCCACTGTAGCACATAAGTTCTACCTGATTTGTAAATGACATGGGACACTCATATATTTTAACTTGTGGCAAATGGTGTGTCTTAAACAAAATGCAAACAAATGAGACGCTTGTCTGACTCCCATTGCAAAATTGGTAGTGAGGCTGTTCTGCAGCTACTCTCTTGCTGGTGACCGTCTTTCTCCTTCGCTGTCCTGTTTTTGCCTTCCTTGACATGCACAGTGCCAGTGGTTTTAGCTGTAATTCGCTGTTGGCATGGTACCAGTTTTATAATTGAATATTATTTGGGCAGAAAGAAACTAGTCTCTCCGTCAAGGTGCTTACTTGGAATATGGAAGATTAAAGTTTAGGTCTTCATGCCAGGGAATATTTATTTATTTATCCAAAGTGGAACTGCTCCCAAACTCATCCTAGAACAGCTAGTAGCCTGACATATAAATTTGTACCGGGGATGTAGAAGGTTGGATTGAGTTTCATGTCCAGGCAGAGCAGTAGTGTGGAGATTTGCCACCTAACCATGGATGGATATCCTGACCCTTGGGCTGCCGTTACGTGGTGACTGATCTGCTGGCAAACTGGATGTCACTGACTGAGCATCCAGAGGCTCATGTTTATACTAATCCTGAATGTGGCTTAATGAAGTTCTGTCTCAAAGATGAGTTCTATATTATGACAAGTTCTGGTTTATGTTACATCAGAATGTGATAAAATATTCTGGCTTGGAGAATACACAATACAACCATTTCTGTATGCAGTAAAGCTAGAGAGTACTTTGAAAGTGCTGGAGTTGGGAATAGTGACTTTCTGAATTTCATTTTCATTTCAGAACAGTTTGTGTGTACTATATAAGCACATTCAGCACTCCTCTGCTTTGGCTTTTGTTTATAACAGAGGTGAAAACATTGCATTATCTTAAATGTTGTGATGAATGTAAAGACACAACTATTATGTAATGAAATAGTCCACCAATCTTTTTTTCTTGGTTTTACAGGATAACTTCTTCAATTCTAGTATTCCTTCTTTGGGTCTACGTAATGTCATATATATCAATGAAACACATACGAGGTAATGTAGCAAGTCTTTCTTTTGCTTTTAGAATTCAGTATGTTTTGATCTTACGACAGGGCAATCTCTAGGATAGTCCAGACTGGGTGAACATATATTCCTGTCCTAAAATGTAGAAATTGATGCTGACTTCAGGATAGTAATGTACTTGTTAAATCCAGCTGTGTGTGGTTGGGAGATGGGCAAAGTTCTTTGGGGTTATAGGCAAGGAGTCTAAGGGTCAAACACTTTTCACAAAAAACAGAGCATGTTTAAATCCTTTCTCCTTTAGTGCAAGTGGCAGCATCCATAGCATAATGCTGACAGGAGATGTTTTATTCCTATGCTTAAGAATGACATGAGGCTGCGTTTTAATTTACTGAGCAGATCTGGCTCACAATTTAGACACTGACTATTATCACTAATGACAATTAAATCTGAACATGTCTTACGAGGCTCTCTCTCCTCTGCCTCAGTGGCAGCGTGCAGCTCCTGAAGGATGGTTTATATGTCCTAAAAATGGTGATATATCTTTGTGTTATTGGAAATATATCTTGTGTTCTGGAATGAAGATACTGGAAGTACACAAAAATCTTTATTCTGTTCTTTGGAAGTTAATAATGCTTGCTAAGGTTTTTACAGTAATCATTAGCATAAGCAGATCCTACAGTGTTTGTTGTAGAGTGAGAGCAAACAAAGAGAGGCCAGCAGCCTGAAAGAAATGAGCCAAAGTGTCTGAGTGGAAGAAAGACAGCATTGTGCTGTGCTTGAGAGGGAGGAAGCTAATGTTAGAGGCTGTTCTTTCTTCAATTTGAATTAATTATGTTTTTTCAAGAGTTGAGCTTAGAATACAGAAAAATAACAGAAATAGTGTTTAATTTTAACTTTTTTTAAAATGAGTTCAAAAGTCTAATGCTTGGATGGTTTTGAATGGCCAGAGCTACTTAAATTAGAAATATAAGGACAAGAAAATATGGGTTAATGAATTATTCTGAAATAAAATGCCTTTAGCTCAGAACATCATTATAGTCTGAAAATTGACAATTTTAATGAAGTTCTGAGGTCCCATGGGGTTACATAGTTAGTTTCTTGGCCTTAGAAAGCAAGAGGGATTCTCTTTAACTGTTAGTGTCCTTGTACTGTATTGAGATGTTACCACAGCCTTTTTCTGAGCTGTGAATATGTCAGTTTTATAATATATCTTGACTGGGTCTATTCTGTATAGTTTTTGTCCTCTATCATTACTACAGAATTAGAAAACAGATTTTTCTAATTATAGTATGTCATATCTAAGCTGTAAAATGAATGTAGAAGCCTTTATACCTTGACAGATCCTCGCAGTAGCTGTGTGCTGTTGTGATGGAATGCTCAGAGTTACCAAAACTCTTGTCAGAAAGAAGCATATCCTTAACTTTGCTTTTTAGACAAATTCCAAGACTCTCAAACTCCAGTTGGAATGCAGAAATGGAAAACCAACTAAAACAGAGCCACCAGTCTGTGTCCCTGACAGGATGAATAGCAAAATCCTTTGTCCTTTGAGACGATCTGAGTGTTTGTAGAACTGTTTCATGTCAGACTGTGCCGATGGCTTGTGCGTGTGAGTGATCTCTGCGCTCAGGTGGTTTGGCCTTTTACGGTGTAAAAGTTCCTTCTCATCTTTCTTAGCTGGTTTTAACACATGTATAAATTTCCTGAAATGTGGTAGGGAGGTTTAACAGCCAAGATCAGTAACTCAGGTGATGACAAGGAGTGAGTCCTTGGCAGCACTCCAGCATGGAAACCAACATGATCATTGCCACCCACGGTTCGGTTTGGGACGCTCGCTGGAGCATCAGCGATGCATTGCACCGGCAGTCCTCGGGACAGGGATTGTGCATAATACTGAGTGCTCTGGTCTTAAGAATGGCCAGAGTTTAATTTCTTCTTCCAGCTGTGTAGTTCTGCCCCATCACATCAGCTCTGCTGTTCAGGGGTCCCAGCTCTGGTTTGTGGAGTGACCCACATGAGGGGTGGCTTGTCCAGTCCTGGCCTGGTGAGTGAGGTAGGGAATTGTGAGGAGAGAAAATAGTAATGAATATTCCCTGCTGGGGATTGGATTTTATCCCTTCCTGTGTCACATGCATTTCCTATGATGTTAGCAAAACTGTTCAAAATAACATTTTCACAGGTGATTGCCACTTACATGATCCTGAGAGTAGAGGACAGGGTTAATTTAAAAGGCAGAGTCTGGCCACATAAGCTAAGTTGCCTTGAATGGTAGAGAAATTTCCTGATTATTTAGTTTACTTCTGTTTACTTCTGTTAAAACTTTGCAAAGAGAAGGCATGTAGGAGGCATATAGGACTGGATGTTTAAAAACACTGGAAAGGAAGATAAGATTACCAAAAATGTGGTTTTAGTGTCGGTGGCTAATGCAGACATATTTTGAGAAGTGCCTGTGAGAGTTTACCCTGTGCACACAATGTAAGCAGCTTTCCCAAGAGGGCTCAGCGTTACTTGAAGAAGTTGACAGACCTCTTAGCTGGGTATTTACATTCCTCAGTGGAAAGTCACCGGGTCGGAAATGGGCACTACATTTTCTTTTATTCTCGCTGAGCTAGGGAATTGGTTCCCTCGGACAAACAAATATGTGTGTGCTGGTTTGTAGCTACTTTCCTGTGATAATATGGATCTTTTAAGGCCAGTATCACCCTGAATTGAAGCAATGCAGACCTTGGTTGTCTCAGATATTGTGCTACACATCAGTTACTTCATCCATAACATTAACTGACAATTTACTAGAAGATACAGAGGCTTTTAGGCAGCCCTTCATAAAATTTTACTTACTTTTGCTTCTTAATTGTATTTTTAAAATTTGTTTTTTTTGGCAGTGAAATATTTTGAGGGTCACACTCAAATACCCTTCATATTTTTGTAGATACAGAGGGTGGCTTGCAAGACGCCTTTGTTATGTCCTTTTTGTGCAAGAGAGAGATGTTCACAAGGGTATGTTTGCCAAGAATCTGACAGAAAATGTGCTGAATAACAGCAGGTAAGATAATGCAAAATAAACTTTTTTTTTGTATAACTGATACATTATACTGTGATTTAAGCATTTGGAAACAGCAGGTTTTGAAAATCAGACTATTTAAAATATTAGAAGATACAGTATCTTCAGCACAACCCTTCAGGACTGTAGCTTGCAATTTCTGTTTGAATAATAAAAAAGGGGGATTAAGAATTGCAGTTCTCCAGGTGCATGATGCATAGTGGGTGGACAGCAGATGCAGTACACAGAAAAATAAACTGCTGCATGGAAACTCTTCAAACTTTTGTTTATCTAAGTCATGTAAATCATTACCCCTGAAGTCTTACTGCAGTCATCAGAAATAGTTGGTGTTTCAGAAATAATAGGAAAGCAGCCTTTCAGAGTACCTTGAGTGTACATCAAGACAATGAAGCAAAACTGGAAAAAGGCTATAGAATGAAATACCCAACCTTTATTTTATGGATCTTGTTTTCTGTTTCATATACTGCATTTTAAATGGCACGTTGAGCCCCTGGTTATGTATTAAGGTATCAGTTTTCCTTGGACACAAAGAAATTCAACCACATGCCTGCTCCTTGAGTTTGCTTTTATCAGAAGCCACGCACTGCCTACATTAACATTCCTAACTGTCCTGAATTTTTAATGTTCAAGTCCCACCTGAACATGATAGTGTTGCTTTTGAAATCCCATGTTGTGCCACAGTTATGGTATATTAAATCACTGAGTCTCACTTAGATATGTTTTAAATGGGGAAAACAGCCCTTATAAATAGCCTAGTAAAACTGAGAATTCAAGGGGGAAGGTGCTGTAGAAGTGCAAAATAGCAGCTGTATAAGTCTGTGTAATGAAGTAAGTGAATTTGCTATGGCAAGAAAAAATTAACAAAGAGGAGGTTTTAGCTCTTCTTTCTGCATTTTTAACCTTATTAACCATTTCTGGAAATTGATGATCAACACTTAATATCAGTGATCAGCTGTGTGCATACTGTTTTATATGGTCAACTTTTGAGTGCATCCATCATCCACCTATTTAATCAGAGCTTAGAAAAATACTGAATTGAATTTAATGCCTTTGGATTACACAATAGTTCAGTATGTGTGTTCTTTTATGCCTGCAGGTTACTCCTGTGGTACTGTATAGCTCATTCACAGCAGTTGTTGTCTGTATCTTGAGGTCTTCTGTTGTGGGACTGTCTCATAAGTCTTACTTTTTAATGTTAGAGTCCAGAAGGCAATTGTAGATGAAGCTTCTGAACCAAGTGCTCCAGGTAGTTTTGCTCAGACGGATCCTAAAGCTATCAATAAAGTGAAGAAAAAAGCTAGGAAAATTCTCCAGGAAATGGTAGCAAATGTGTCACCTGCTTTAATCAGGTAAGAAAAATAGCTCATTAGTATTGTCAATGGGTAGAAGGATGGCCAAGCTCTCTCTGTATTATACCAGCAGAGCTTGTAACACATTATTCATAAATAATGAATAATTATTCTAAAAAATAATACATTATTCATAAATATTATCCCTTTTCTAATGTTACCTAATGAAAAGGTAGTTATTCTTCATTTTCAGATGCAGCAGAAACCCTCCACATTTTCAAGGGATAAATCTTCTGATAAGATTAAATACAGACACTTTTTTTTTCCTCTTGAAACTAGGCTTGTGCTAATATTAGTATCCTTTGTTGTTTCAAGCTGATAGGAGCGAGAGCTGCAGCATCTTAGACTGTGAAATATCTTTTTTTCCAGTAGGCTATTGAATCTCATAACCTGTAGTTATAAGTCTCTCAGTCTTCTCTTAGATAGAATATTCTAATGTGGTGTCTACCTTTACTAGTAAGGATAAATTAGTCTCTGTCATGTTCCTAGACCACTTCACTGATTTTTGTGATGCAAACCCTATATTTTTTGTAACTATATTAAGTTCTCCCACAGACCAGATACAGACTGTCGCCTAACATGTCACCTAACTAGCTTAGTTATTTTAATTGATCAGAGGACCTCCATTCACTTGCCTTTTAAGTTCTCCCACAGACCAGATACGGACTGTCTCCTAACATGTCACCTAACTACCTTAGTTATAATTGATCAGAGGACCTCCATTCACTTGCCTCATATGTAAAGCGGTCTCTGCTCTTTGAACTGGGGTTCTTTGCTGAGGCTGACACTTAACAAGTTTTGTGTCATAATTACAGGATGCTGAAATGTGATTACTAACCATAGCTTAGCTGATAGGCAAAAACTTGTTAAGCAATTTGATTTTTATAGTAAATTTGTTTGAATATAAAGTAATCAGATTTCATGGCTTTGCCTGTAGTCATATAGAAGCAATATAAAACAGAGGCAGCAATGAATGAAGCTTTTTGCATTGTGTTTGTTCTTCCTTCAGACTGACTGGCTGGGTGTTACTGAAGTTGTTTAACAGCTTTTTCTGGAATATTCAGATCCACAGAGGTCAAATAGAAATGGTCAAAGCAGCAACAGAGGTAAGGGAAGGTGGGAAAGAATCTAGTAAGGCAGATTTCTGATGTAGTTTATGTTAATGTTTACAGTGCTTTCTCTTTTTAGGAGAGTTCTACTAAGTCTGTATGATATCAGATTGTAGATAGAACTGTCTCATTTCTGTGAAACAGTGTTTAATTAAATATAATACTCTGAGTTGTGTAACCTAAAATACTATGTGAACTCTTATTTTAGCTTTGTTTCAGGATCAAATTTTAACTATCAGGCTGAATTATTATGTCAAATAACCTGCATCCAGCATTATTTCTTTTTTTGTGCTGAGGCAGCCAGTAATAAATTAATAAGTCTGTTTAGGTTTTTTCACTGTTACCTTGATTTGGAATAAAAATCTTTAAGATAAACTTTTCCTATTTCTTACTAGCAATCTGTTGCCAGTCCTTTTTTATCTATTGAAATTGATCAAAATAACTCCTTAATTCTACCATTTTCTTTACATTCCAATGAATTGATTCTTTTTAGAGGGTTTACCTGAGAAAGATGGATTAGAGAAATTAACAAAAAAAAAAGTTCCTAATATTTTCTGTTATATTTTGATTATAGTGTTTGGGAACCCCACTATTCATAGATCTTTGACAATATCTCAAAAAAAGAAAATAGCAGTACTTTGGTAACACTGATGATTTGGCCACATCTTTTTCATTGTTTCATTGTTGTCTCAATACTATGAGTCTGAAGAAACTGGGAATATTAATAAATTTTTCTTGTAATGCATACAGCTAAAAACTACAGTCCATGAAAGTTACAAGCACAGTTGACTAAAATGTTCTTGTCACAGCTGAGTGAAAACTAGAAGTAAACAAACTGAATTATGGTAACCAGAAAATACCGTCAGTTCTGATAATATGATGCTAACAATCTCAATGATGAATTTTAGAAAAGGAGTAATATTCTGCATTTTTTACTGTCTTCTCTCTTTTTTTCTTTCTCTCCCCACAATAGATGAATTTGCCTCTTATCTTCTTGCCTGTTCACAAATCCCACATTGACTACCTGCTCCTTACATTCATTCTTTTCTGCCATAACATCAAAGCACCCTACATTGCTGCAGGGAACAATCTCAACATCCCCATCTTCAGGTAATAACCTCTTCTTATTTGAAAAAAGACTGAGGTGGGGGGATCTTTAGGTGACCTGTTGTTCAATATATCATATGTGCAAGTGTAAGAGAATATTGGGCCATTATGTAGAACTTCTTTGGTTCCTATTGCAGGCTCAGAGAGAGAGCATAAAAAAAAAATCCTTCAGAGAAATTTTTTCATAACCTAAGTAGGGTAAGGAAGGATATTCCTTCCTTCTAGGAGTCTGAAAGTGGGTAGGTGACTAAGGAAAGATGAGTATGTGAAAAAGTGTTCTGAATGGACAACTGCTTATTGATGAAGTTTAATAAGCTGGCTAATTGGCAGCGATAGCACTGAATGAGTAACACTTTGTGGAAAAGTACTCCACGTTGGTCTTTGTTTAAATTACATTTCTGGTGGCTAAAGAATGTAAGAATGTCTTTTAAGGAGTATTTTGCCAGTGAGACAGAATTTGGGGATATTCGATTTCTGAAAAACCACGGGATATTGCAGCAAATGATGAGGAAAGAAGGGGGAAGTCTTAAGTTAGAGGATGTTTTGCACCAGTAGATGCTGGTTTGTGATGATCCCAGTAAGAAAGGCATTTAGACTCTGTATTATGAAGTGGCAATTAAAAAGCTATTTATTAGGGCCAGCAGTATAAAGAAAGGGAGACTAGCACAGGTAATCTAATGTCACTTTAGATGCTGGGAAGCCGAAGTTGTGCGGCGTCCAGTGGGTCTCTGATGCACACATAGCACACTGCCCACAGAAATAGAGTTACCCCATTTTGGTCCTTCAAGCTAGTGTAGGATTTTCTTACAAGAAACCAACTCTATTCATCATTTCTTCTGTCAGGCAGAAAGGATGTTCTCATGGGAACTTCTTGCTGCACTGTTAGATAAAGGCAAGGCCAGGCAGGTGTCATAATTGCTGGTGCCAGGTGGGAGCTGCCTGCAGGCTCCTCTGTTAAAATTCGCTGGCTGAGCCGATCCTGCAGCCAAGGGGTATGTGCAGTGCAACACGGGCACGAAGGCCATGCTCTATGTGCAGCACACCACAGACCTGGGACAGCTCAGGTTAACTGTTGTGTGGGTCTCAGCATCTCAATGTAGAATAGTCGTCTGGTCAGGGTCACTGCTGAGGGTAAGTGGTCTGTCAAGGGAGTGAAATGAAGCAAGACTGTGTAAAGAAGCCTATTTTTAAGTTAAATGGAGTAATATTTGTGTGGTCCCATCATGTGCAAATAGTGTAATAATACATTTTAGTCTTTGGGGATTTTGGTAATTTCAATTCCTGTTGTGTGCTAGTAATTTTGTACTGGATGTGTAGTAGTTTCCTACAAACTAAAAATCTATGAGTGTAATTCTTCTTTATTATGTAGCACATTGATCCGCAAGCTGGGAGGATTTTTCATTCGTCGAAAGTTAGATCAGAGTCCTGATGGTCGTAAGGACTTCCTCTACAGAGCTTTGCTCTATGTGGTATGTGTTTCTTGTCTTTGTTTCTGTAGATAGCATTTTGGTCAGGTGGCAAGCTGGAAAGTGACTTCCAGCAGTCCGGGGGTGTTTTTTACTGCTTTGAGTTTGCCTTGGGGTTCATGCTGCAAAAGCAGGTTACATTTTTGTGTGAAGTCTTGAATGTATGGAATAAAAGAGAATTGAATGCCCAACACCTTTGAGGATGAGATTTTCACCTTGCATGATCTTTAATAAAGAAGTGAAATTAGTACTCTCTGAATTAATGTTAAACTTAAGCCTTGTTTCTCTGATTTATACTGGGGCATATTTACACTGGTTCTGTTAACTTAATGGAAGTCTCTGTTTATGATGCGTTGATGTAATCCTTTGTGCCATTCACTATAATAGCTGTATTTGCATCTTGGAAGATGCTATGTACTGAGGAACTAGAAGAGTTTTATGCAAATTGGCTAGATCAACTGTTGCTAGAGATGCTGTTCTTGAACAGATTACATTATACTCCTTGTATATTAATGTAAGTTCAATTGCAGTTTGGTCTGGGTTTGTGTCAAGCATTATTATTTTTTTTTCCACAAGATTCATGCCAACTCGTGATCTTCCGATGTTTTTAAAAGGAAATGGTTGCTGACAGTAGGTTTCAAATATGAATTTGCCAGTATAATTAGATATTTATTTTTTCCTCTTTTCCAATCTTTTTGTATTCAGCACATAGAAGAATTGTTGAGACAGCAGCAGTTTTTAGAAATATTCTTGGAAGGCACACGCTCTCGAAGCGGAAAGACATCTGGAGCTCGAGCAGGTCTTTTATCTGTTGTAGTGGATGCTCTCTTCTCAAATGCTACTCCTGACGTCCTAATTATACCTGTGGGAATCTCCTATGATCGCATAATTGAAGGTCACTATAACAGTGAACAGCTGGTAAGAGCAATTGACCTTGTTTTGCCTAGGGAATTTTCTGTTTATGTGCAGGAAAATGTGTTACCTATTTCAATTATGTGCTAGTAGTCCTGTCACATGTAACTGGTGTTAGTGTTGAGGAGTGTAGAGCCATGAATCACAAAACCTCTCTGATAGGGAGCACTGAGGTATGGGTGACATACTTCTAAATGCAAATTAATGACATAAAGTAATATGTTCAACTGGCTATATATGGAAAACAATAGTTCTCTTGATTTACTTGAAGTTATGAGGTGTGTCAAAAGATTCAGCCTTGTTCTGTCTGCTGTTGCATGCATTTTAATTTTAAATGTAACCTTTTAATTGCAAATTGGAAAAAAACCCAAAACAACCACCCATGTTTTCCAGGGCAAGCCTAAGAAGAATGAAAGTCTTTGGAGTATAGCTAGAGGAGTCTTCAGAATGCTGCGGAAGAATTATGGGTGTGTCAGAGTAGATTTTGCACAACCATTTTCCTTAAAAGTAAGTTTGATATTTTGAAGATCCTCTTGAAGGTTTGACATTTTTGATACTTCAATAGTGGGACACGTTTATTTTGATTTCTCTTTGTGGGTTATCATCACTAGCATTATTTACTGAAGCTCATTCCAGTGGGATAAAAATGTCCCTGTTTTGATGAAGGTGTGAGTCTTCAGACACATTTGTGTTAAGCTGAAATAGTCTCAGAGTTGATGTAAAGGGTTGTGTTAGTTTTGAAACAGTGTAAGTATTTTCAGTCAGTTTGTTTTGCTTTGACAGACAATCTTTAAAATGATCCTTGTACCATGTAGTAATTCTTTGAAGTTGTAGAGACATTTGGAGTTGAAAGAAACTGAATATTTTTCTCCAGTTTGAGTAATTGAATGGCTTACACTATAGTTAAGGAAGGACATTTCTCTCACTGTATTTTTAAAAAAGCTAAGCAAATGAGTAGCTATAAAAATATCACGGATAATATAGCATAAAAATGTGCATATTCTTTGAAAGTCCTAGTTCATTATTTACAACTATTACCTCTACTGGTTCACTGAATGCTGTTGTGTAGTTTCTCAGGGAATGGGGGGTGTGTGGTACTAGCTGCCTTCACTTTTAAATTTTCTCAGATCTCTTTGCAGAATCTGCTAGTACTGAATTTACCTGCATTTCACTAATCTGTCTTCTGCTGCAGTATACCTTATTTTTTAGTGTGACTTTAATAAGATTAGCTACTGTAACAACAACCTACTAGAACATTATTCAAATTAATTAGGTGTTCTTCTTTCTGCCCTACTTCCCTCAGAAAAGCAGTAGGTTGGAGTGCTTTGGAGGGTTCAGTTACCACAGCATGAAATTATTGTGGCCATCTGCACTGTATTATAATTAGCATAGTAGG
>NW_010291971.1:18382-21899 GCF_000700745.2 Antrostomus carolinensis
GCTCGGGAGTTAACAATTGTTCTTGGATCAGTATAAGGAAAAGAAGGTTATCTGCCCTCTTAATCTAGTGAAATGCTAATCACCCTAACAACCTCTGTCAAGTCTCATTTGTATGTGTATTCATTTTTTGTACTTCAGAAAGGTAGTAAATGACATTAATTGTTTAAGTATGACTTAATAAAGATTTGCAGAAGTGTAACTGTATTTTTAAATTGATGTAGTTATGTCACTACAGGTTTTCCTAAAAGACATGGGCTTTAGGGGTTAATGTTGGGCGCCTGCAGTTCTGGGAGCACAGACTTAGAAGCAGAAGAGAGTGAGCTGGCTGTGAAAGTCTTTTAAGCAGCTTTCCTGGGAGTGAACTGTTTTCCTGACCAGCAGGTTAAGTGGCTCTTCAGTTTCCCACATCAGCCTTTATAGAAACTGAAAGAACACAGTGTCCTGAAAGCTGATTAATGTAAATGCTAACCTGTAAGGAGAGGTGTTTGGCTTTTGAGAAATTTGGGATTCAGGAATTCCAAGCATGTAATACCCTGCCTGCTTCCTGGGTGCTTTAGTTTGTGGCACTGTGAGGGGTCTTGCAACTGAAGTCCCTACACTGGTGTTTACCTGAGGAGAAGTTCCCTGTCCTGGTGTTTGGGGAGAGCAGCAGCAAGCGATAATTACAGTCTCCGTGTTGGTTCTGAAAGCGTATTAGACTTTGCTCTCATTCATGTTAACGAAGGCAGTTCTCATTAATTTAATATTGGAGAAGCTAGTCTCAAAGGAGTTGTTCCCAGCAGTGTGCTGACAGGGGTTATGTATTGGTTTTACTGCAGTGGTTTTTTTATCAAGTACAACTCCTTGCTGTGGAAAGTTTGCCTTTTCATATAACAAAATCAAAAGCAAATAAACTATTGAAAGCTTTATAATTTCTGTGACCTTATTACTGCTCTTTAGTGTGAGCTATTTTTAATCACAGTTGCATTTTTGAATAATTGCCTTTTTCATATAATAATATTAGTTGAATTCATGAATAAGGTGGAAAATGTACAAAAAATAACCAGTCTTCTCCTAACAGGAATATGTAAACAGCCAAAGCCAAAAACCTGTGCCTGCTCCTCTTACTTTGGAACAAGCCTTGTTACCAGCTATACTTCCATCAAGGTATACATTTTTTGGGTGTTGGGGAGAGGGAGGACAGGTTGGAGTTGTTTGTTTGTTTGCTTTTTAGTGTTCTGCATTACATTCCAAGTAGAGCTTGAACTTGCCAAGGGTAATCTAATTGTGTACAGAAAAACTGAAAACTTACACTATTGTAACTGTGCAATTTATTATGAGAGTTTCATTCTTTCTAGGGAGCTCTGTTTATATAAGCTTGAGGAGGCTGTTTTTTTCTTTTTTTATTTATTTTAGTGACCTCTGTTGGTTTAATTTTAAATTTTGTGCAGTAACTTAGGGCAAAAATTATACAGTTAATGAAAAATGAAGGATTTGTTCTTAAACCTCACAAACATTTCAGGTAGGTTTTGGTATAACTGCAAAGCAAATAGGACTTGTAAGCGAGTACCCCTTGTTCAAGGAAGTGACTGTGAATCAGAAATGCAAAACTGCTCAAGGGCTAGATCTGCATTTGTTACACAGATACACATTTTAGTTGATGTCTTAGCTTGACTTGTACAAACTTGTGTGGTCCTAGTAGAGACAAAGTCAGTCATCTTTAGAACGTTGTAGGTCCACACAAAGGAGCATTTCTAGTTTGTAGAGAGGCTGGGCTGAAAACTGCCTTTTAGGCAGATTTGCTTAATCTCCTGTTGTCCATATTAATTGAAAAGAGATGTGGGATGCAAATGATGTAGTGGCAGAATCAGGAGTAACCAATGGGACAAGGTAAATGTTCTGTATTGCAATTTTTCTTTTGGTACTCTTATACTGAATGATTGTTTAGTCTGAAGAAATAATCTGGAAAAGTTGGTAGATATTAAAATTGTTATGGAGCTTGTTGCACATAATATTTTTGTGCCCTTACCAGACTGCATTGTGGTTCTTTTGTGCTCTAGTCAAGTTAGTGTATTAAAAAAAAAAGATCTGTCTAAGTTATTTTACATTTTGATCAAAATCTAAATGTCATAATGTGAATTTTTATTCTGTATTCAGACCTAATGATACTGTGGATGAATCTACAGAGGCCTCACTGCCCAACTCCAGGGATATCACCAGTGAACCCTTCAGAAGAGAGCTGATATCCAACTTGGCTGAGCATATTTTGTTCAGTAAGTGTTACAGTATTGCTATCAGCTCCTGTTTTGTTTTGCAGATTGCATGAACTAACTTGCTCTTTGGTAATGTCATATTTCCCAATTCCCTCCCTTCAGAGGTTCATTTCATGACTTCAGATGCTCCCTTGACAATTCTCCATCCTTTGCCTCCCTCTCTCCTCTTCAAATTTTAATAAACAGTCTTTCTGATTAAGTACAAGGATTTTATTCTGTTTGTTTTGTTAACTTTTGTATTTCTTGGACTAATATACTGAACTTGCTGTACTCTGAAGTGTTTGATTGTTATATTGATACACTGATTTCTTATCACTTCATGTAAAAAATTATTGGAATGTATTAATGACATAATTTAAGATAGTACTCATGTGAACCCATCTAGCGGCAGGGACCAGTGTTGCCAGGTTTTATAGGTTTTGTGGTGTATACTTCAGTCAGTAGATCTGTGATTTGTGATACAAGAGGTGCCTACAAAATGATACTTAGCTTAATAAACATGTAAACTTTACTGAGACTTTTTAGTTTGATTAATATTGTTACTATATAGACATAACACATTTTGTATTTCGTTCAAAGGTACAGTTCTGTGCCAATATCACTCTTACTTTTTTTTTAAAATAATGGGTACTCTTGCACTTGTAATGATGTTCTGAACTTCTCGGCTGCTTAACGAGTTTATCTTGTTTACCTCTAGCTGCTAACAAGTCCTGTGCTGTGATGTCTACTCACATTGTTGCCTGTTTGCTGCTGTACAGACACAGGCAGGTAAGGCTTCCATGCTGCTTAAATAGCCAAACATTACTTTGGCCTTGTTAATTAAAAAAATAATATGTGTTTTATTATAGCATGATACTTTATAAAAGAAGAAAGATGCATTTAAATTAAAGTGGATTTCACATAGTCCAAGTGCTAATATTTTAATTAGTAGTGGATGCTTGAAGATAAGACATTGTTGATGGGATGATAATAAATACTCATGTGGAAATAGATTTTTGTAATTCAAAAATGTAGTTATGCTTTCTTAAAAGAATATGTTTTGATTCACTGTATTAAAACTGCTTCTTAGATCTTAAACACATTTACTATTGAATATGCTAGCAACTTCTCTGTTAATTTTCAAATGAGTTTTGCTGTTCCTTGGTAATAGAATATTATACCACAATGGCCAAATGATATTAATGTTTAACTGAAGTCTTGTACATGAGGCATGGAAGAAATTTTTTTTTCTCCTACAAGTGTGTTTAGCATTTTTTCTGAAATTC
>NW_010291971.1:21931-41595 GCF_000700745.2 Antrostomus carolinensis
CATAAATCAAGAATAGTTTGAAAAGTATTGGTCAGATATGCAGTCTTCCTAGTAGAGGACAGTATCGCTATTCCTGTCAGTTCAGTCTTTCCAATTTCCTAAAATTACGGGATCAATTAAGCATTTTACAACGTGATCTGAAGCTGTCTTGACACAAAAAAGGAAAAAAAAGTGCTCGAGGAAAAGCTTTTTTTTGTGTCCCCAGACAATTGAAGAGAAGTTCTGATAATTAGAGTATTCCCATATAATTGATCTTTCGTTTTATAGCATATGTAATGGAAATATGATGTCTCTAACATGTTCTTAAAGAACAACTCGGGTCTCTGCAGGTTGTGAAATAAACCAAGAAGCAAAAAACCCTCCTTGGATTCTTAAATAGCTGTGTGGCTTTTAAAATATAATTGCCTGTCATTCAAAACCTGTGGACTATTTCAGCAATATCTCTGTGAAAACTAGGTTTTCTAGTACTACCGTTGTGCTTTGGATTTTTGATAATTAATGCCTTGTTTATGTGTTTGCTTTATACATGGTTATGTAGTGTCCAGATAAACTCCTGTGCGAAAAAAAATATTTCACTTTGTGATTCTGATTTTATTTCTAGGGAACTGATCTTTCCAGGTTGGTGGAAGATTTCTTTTCCATGAAGGAGGAGGTCTTAGCCCGTGACTTTGACTTGGGATTTTCAGGGAACTCAGATGATGTTGTCATGCATGCCATCCACCTGTTGGGGAACTGTGTAAATATTACAAACACTAGCCGAAACAATGAGTTCTTCATCACTCCCAGCACAACGATACCTGCTGTCTTTGAACTCAACTTCTACAGCAATGGAGTACTTCATGTATTCATTAAGGAGGCCATTATTGGTATGTGTTGGGGTTTACCAAGGAAAGACTTTCTTGTGACCTGTGAAGTCAAAGTACCTTTACGACCCCACAACCCTTTTTTTCTTTGTGCTTCAGCCCATGTTCACCTTAACAAATGCTATTTTTAAGTGAACTTGTTTTTTGTTCGTGGAATGTATTTTCCACTCAATTTTACCATCATCCTTTATCTTTCTTGGAAGTATTTGTGTTTTGGTCGCTGCCATGGTCAAGGCACTATCAGAGTTTTGAGCCAACATAGCAAAACTTGTGCTTTGGTCACTAATGTTTTTGTGAGATTTTGTTTCAAGCTGACATTAGTTGAACACAAATGGAAAAAATTCTGTCTTTATTCTTCATGTGTAATGTTTGACTGCTCTTAGGCCTAGAAATAGACAAAACAGAAGTTTTAAGTTTCATTTGCCATAAAGCTCTTTGGAAAAATAAACTTTGCCTGTGTTTGTTTCCGCTCTAGCGTGCAGTCTTCATGCGGTTCAGAGTAGGAGGTACAGAAATGGTACCAATGGTGCTTCTCCCAGTTTGATTAGTCAAGAACACCTGGTCCGAAAAGCTGCCAGCTTGTGTTACTTGCTTTCTAATGAATTTACTGTATCTTTGGTAAGTAATTGCATTAATTGTCTATGTTTCAAATTTTTGTTCTGCTTGTAATTGCATATGTTACTTCAAAATGAATTGATGCTTTCTGCAGGTGTTACAGTTCCGGTATGTTCACTGTAGATACAATCTGATGGTAATGGGTATCAAGAGGTTGAATATAATTTGAAAAAGGAAGATAGCACTGTTTCCATTTGCTTCAAGGAAATGTCTGAACACCTGAACAAATGTAGTTCTATCAGAACAGTTCATCTAAAAGATGCCTGGTCTAAGATAACACGTGAATTAACTTGCCAAACTCCTGTCACTGCCTTGTTTCCTTGGCAAGGTGTGACAAAATCAGTTGATCTGGTTTGAGGGAGATATACTGAGTGCACGCCTGCTGCTCACGCAATTGCTGAAGTGGGTGCTGCTGGGGTGAGCCTGCAGTGTTTGTGCTGTGATGGCTTTAGGTCTTTTCTGAGAAGGAAAAGCTGCTCATCCTATCAGCCTTCCACAACTTGAGTTTGGGCTTTTTAATGCCTTTTAACAGATTTTGTGTTGTTTACGTCATTAGACCATCATAACTCTATCTGCATTCTGCCCAAACTATTTATTTTTTTTATTTTTTTACTCAAACAAATAACAAGTCTTTGAGAGTACTCAACTCATATGAGTTTGCATAGATGATTGAAATTATGCTGGGAACTAAGGCTCCAGATTCTAAAGATATTCTTAATTTGCATAGGAGTGCAATAGTCACAGTGTGCCACACCTAGTACTTAGTGACAATTTTAAAGATGACCTGACTCTGGTTTTTGTTCTGTTACAAAACACTGAAGAGAGCTGATGTTATCTCGGTTTTCTGACACTTTGTATACTTACACTCTGTATACAATTTTAAGTGCTAGATATTTTTTGTTTCTTATATATAGAAGTTACTTAGAATTCTAGAGATTCTTGAATTAGTTCTTGAATTTGCACGCATCTTTCTGGCTTATGCCTTTTTATATGAAGCATAAGCCAAATACAGTATTTTTGTTTAGGCAGTCATGTAAGTCATCTGATGGGGTTCTTTAGTAATCTTATCCTTCTGCTTTCAGAGTTAATAATTAACTATTTTTTTTTAACTTAGAAAATATTTCCTATGTAATTATGAACTATGTAAAAGAGGCTGTTTTTAATTCACAGTTTCAAAAAAACATAAGGGAGTTTCTTAAAAGTGTGTTTTCCTTTAAATTCCAAATAAATCATTAGTATGCATCTCAGTGATTTTTAGTTTTATGATGATTTTATTCCAGAATTGTTTATAAACTAAAATTTGATTAGAGGTGATTGAAAGAGGAGACTATTTAATGTGGTTTTCTACCAGTATAGTAATGCATTTCTTCCAAAAACTTGGACAAACTTTAAATATCCTATTTCAATGTAATTTTTTAGATGTCTGCCTGTCTGCATTGGGATTATGCTGGTAAAAGTTCAATAACTTGCTTAGAAGGAATAATACTGCTGTATCTTAAACATTCATACCAAACAGGGAACTGGTGTTGCTGTAATGGGATAATGGATGTGATTTTTTTTTTCACTGCATTTCTTTTATGTTATGCAGCCTTGCCAAGTGATATATCAAGTTTGCCATGAATCTGTGGAAAGGCTGATACAATATGGTATCCTTCTGGTGGCTGAGGTAAGGTGGTAGAGATACTAAATGAGCTTTGTTTCTTGTGCTTGACTTTAGCCATAGGTAGTTTGTGCAGCTTTTTTGTGAGCCTTGTTCTGAATCTATCCTATTGCTGAAAGCTTCTAACAACAATCCAGGACTGGTACTTCTTTATTCTTAGATTTATAAGCATTAGACATTTCGGTATAGTCAACCTGTGATGCTATGAATGACCCTGTGTGTAATTTCATTGTACCATTAAACCTACTAAAGAAGACATGTATTTTATACTATCTTGTATAGTATAAAATATATAATCTTGGGATTTTTTTTTTATTATTATTATTGGAGCCCTTTCAAATTATAGCATAGCTACGTGGATGTTCACTTTCTACTCTAAAGGAGTCAGCTGTGTAGCTCTTTTGTCATTCATTGATTCCTTTGCGTTGATTTCAAAATTATTGTAAGCCTCTCTTGCTAACACAGTGTGCAGTTTCAGGGATGTACTGGAGTCACTGTGTGGTGCAATCTGCCGGAGGCATACAGTGTAAAGAAAACCTGGGGACCAGGAGGGCAGCTGACTCTACATACCTCTGTGTCCCACACTTTTTTTGTGCACAGCAAACAAACCTTTGTGCCTAGGAGGAAGTGACAAAATTTAAGGAGCATGTGGAAGAGTTATATATTTGGCTGCTTTTGTCTTGCAGCTCTCCAGTGTCAAAGGAGGCTAGAGCTGCTTCTGGTGTATTTGTTAAAGCCACTGCTTTGCTCTAATCTGGCTGTATACCTTTTGATACATGCTTCCATTTTTAATATATGTAACCATAGGTATTATTTACTTTTATATACCTGAATATTAAACATTCTCCTCCTTTGGAGTTACTACTGCTTGCTTTTTATCTGAAGTATTGACATGTTGTCATGCATTAGATTGTAATCATTGTTAGATAAGTGCAGAAATGAATGCTAATCAGAGGATTAGGAAGAAACCTGTATGTTCCATGCCTGGGGACAGATGAGGAAAATAGGTGTGGACAGCAGTAGTACACACCTCTGTCTACTCAAGCATGAAATCTGTCTTGAGGGTTCTTCTGTAAGTTTTGGTTGTGGAATCTGATGTTTTGCTGTTTATAACTGGGGTATAGACAGCTATTGGGTAATATATAAATATTTGTCTGTGGTGTCTGATATTCAACACCAGCATGACACTTGAATGCTTAAAAAGGAGATATATTCCATCAGTAAATTTCTTTAAACTTAGAAAGACTCTGTACCTGCTTACTTCTTTTAAACTATTAAGAATTTGCATAATCAATGCAAATACTATAAGCAACAGTTGTTTCATGACTTCAGACAGGTTGGAAATGTTTTTACAACCCCATCTCTAAGAAAGGTAGCTAGCTTCTGCCCCTTTATTTCCCACTAAATTTAGATTTCCCATTAAATTGAGTTTGATTGATCCTTACTTTTTAATTTTATTTTTCCCTGTGATTCTAGTGTCTACTTCAAAAACTAATAAATATTCTCATCACATAGTGATCTCTGGTATTTTTTAAAACTTATTTTGTGGCCTTTGCTTCATTCAAAATAAAACATTTGATCAGAGTATAATATTGGAAGGATGTCATTCTTCATTTGCCTTTTTCTTTGTCATTAATATTATGACAGTAATCCCATCTACAAGGTGTCTGTTATCCATTTGGTTTTAATCCTGTCTGATTCTCATTACTAAATGGAATAACCGTATGGAGGTCTTTCCTCCTTAGCACTGGTAACCTTTGAAAAATCTTTGTTATACTCCTTTGAGCAAAACAAATAATGGCAAATGATTGCTGCTAAGGCTTCCCTTATTTGTTTGAGTGTGTGTTTACTATCTCTAAAACTCATTTCTGAAGATGCATTGTTGAAATTGAATGTTGCATCAGAGATTGATCAGTCAGGTGGAGTATTTCTGTTGCACCTCAGTTACTGTATACCTGAAATTCTGACATACCTGTATTATTGCACAACAGAACGAAATCACCATTCAAGTATGTCTGCTATGTATATATTTCTCACCTGTGCTTGTTTCTGTCAGATTACCTTGCTATGCCTTTGCCAAGAAACTTTACAATACTTTACAATGCGCTTTACTAATTAATAGTTTTACTAAAATCGATGGTTTTATTAAATAGATTAAAAGCAAACAATGAACTCATTTTTTTTTGCTGCCACCCCCCTCCTCCCCCCCCCAATATTAAAGTTAAAAAATTCCACCAGTGGTATAACGGCTATCATGCACTCATCTCAAAAGCCTGAAAAAATGTATAGTTACCCAAAACACCTGTCTGCTAAGAAGTATAAGTGTAAATCTGTGTCTTGCTCCGAGAGTAGATTTCTGTGGAGCATTTGTAGGCTGAACTTGGGCGGTGTTTGTCAGAGTGATTAGCAGAAGGGAATTGCTGTGATGGAACAGGTGGAGGGGTCTTAATGTCTCAACATAATCAAGATTTAAACAATTTGGGGCCTTTGTGATTAAAACTGTTTATTCTTTTCCAACCAATGTCTCACATGGGTACAAATAGAAGAACAGCATCATTAGAGGCAATAAGTTACCACTTCCAAATAGCAACTTGTGGCATTCTGCATTAATTTAGGTTTTAGCTGCTGTAATATAGTAACACAGAGTTTACTACTCTGTCTTTAAGGCAACAGAGTACAGAGGTTAGCAGCATCCACATCTAGATAGCATCTCAACTTTTCATCCTAACAACTGAAACTTTCTTGGCAACTGCTACATCGTGGCCTCTCGTAGGAAGACTCAGCAACACTTGAAAATATTCTCAGTTTTATGTGACTGGCAAAGTAAAGAAAAAGTCTATTTCACCAATAGTCTATTTCACTATTCACTATTCTATTCACTATTTCACTATTCTAAAATAGTCTGTTTCACTATTTCTCTTCTCTCTGCATATCTCTACCTTGTGTGTAATTGAGACTCACCTACTTTCATTCATTGGTTAATGAATGGCCTGATTAAATCAGGTGAGATTATAAAATAAACCTATTGTTTGCCTGGATTTGGGTTTTTTACCTGTTTACCACCTTGTCTTTCAAATTTAAGCAGGATGATCAGGAGGATGTTAGCCCCAGTCTTACAGAGCAGCAGTGGGATGAAAAGCTCCCTGAGCCATTATCTTGGAGAAGTGACGAGGAAGATGAAGACAGTGATTTTGGAGAAGAGCAGAGAGATTGTTACCTGAAGGTAATATTTACCTAAGGCTAATAACATAGAAGCCTGTTGAAAGAGTTACAAACTACTTCACTAGTTCAGGAGGAGTAATGATTTTTTTTTTAAATTTTTCTGGTTCACATTATTAGTCTGTTGTATTTTCCTGCCTTTTTCTCCTTCCCATGGGGAAAACAGCTGAAGAAACATCAAATAATCTTATAGTGATGTGGAAGGGCAATAGTTAGTATCATGAAAACTGATAAAGTCTTAAGTATCTTAGTGTCTGAATGCTGTATTCTTTACTGACAGTACACACTCTAAAAGTGGCACATCCTGCTAGAAGTTAATTTTCAGCCTAAATTTCACTTCAGAGGTTGATCCTGTTGATTTTAAACGTACTACCAGTTCTCTCAGGTCTGACACAAACACTCTTTAAGATAGCTTGTTACAGCTGGAAACTTATGTCCATCTCTGTGAATGTATGGCTTCTCTTCTGTTGGCTGCAGAACAGTATGATATCTTTTAATTTCATCATCGGAAAATAGTTACTAATATCCTGGAAGAGAAAAAAGTAGCATTGATCTGTGATGTGCAGTGCCTGTTTTGTCCCTCGTGGTATACTGCTTTTTTGCTATGCTTTCATAATGTGCTGTGTTGTGCCCTCATACTCATTTTTGTACCAAGAATTATTTGAGCTGCCATTTTGCTGTGTACTCTATTGCAGGTCATTTCTTATTTCCCCTGGTCTCCGTCACTTAAGCTCTTGTTGCCCTTTCTTAGGTGAGCCAGTCTCAAGAGCACCAGCAATACATCACTTTCCTGCAGAGGTTGTTGGGACCTTTACTGGAGGCATATAGCTCTGCTGTTATCTTCGTGCACAATTTTAGTGGTCCTGTTTCAGAGTCTGAATACCTTCAAAAGTTACACAGGCACTTAATAAGCAGGACGGAGAAGAATGTTGCTGTATATGGTATGTTAAACCAGTTTTGGAACTGGATTTGATTCATTCTGTTCCTCCTAGCACAAGGTTGTCCAAATTCAATTGCAGTTAGTTTACCTCTGGGTTTTCTTTCTTGCAGCTGAGAGTGCTACCTACAGTCATGTGAAAAACGCAGTGAAAGTCTTTAAGGAAATCGGGGTAAGTGTTCAGTGATCAAATTTGGGGACTGTTAAGTTTCATTTTAATAATGAACATAATTCTAGCAATTTGTGGAACCTGTTTATTGTCAGTTTAAAATATGTGAATGTATCTGTGCAAATGTATTGTGAGTTGTGGGCATTTTGCTTTCCTTAAAGCTCAGGGCTGTAGGAGAAGAGCACACATTGCAGAACAGGGCATTTCTTGCCCCTGAGAAAACCTGGCTAGACAAGAGCTAGATGACGAGGCGTTTTTATTCAGAGCAAATGAAGTTTCTCTGCTCTACTCTATGTCCTTATTGGACATCAGTGACAATGTTGGAAGGCTGGGAGTATGCTCTGTGCATAGTGACAACTAAATCTAAATTTGAAGGACTACTTAAATCTTCAAAAGTGTTAATTACTGAATTTTAGCTAAGCAGTGATTGATGCTTCAGTAGAAACATCCGAATAGAGCTACAGTGTCCACCATGAGGATACAGATCTTCTTTAAAATAGCAGATGTTTTGCACTTTACCACTATCATTTTTAATTTTAAATTGCCTATCTAGATTTTGTAAATGAAGAGTTTCTTTCATCAGAATGACATGGCTTCCTGAATTGAATGCCAGATGGGATTAGCATTAAAATTTTGAAAGCATCAGCATTTAGGCAAAGTATTGCTAGATAAGGGTCTTGAAGTCTTTGTCCTTGTGTTTTGCTACATTTAATAATCTAATGCTAATTAGCCTGTAGTAAAGCCTATAGTAAAGGTATCTTCCTGTAGACTGTAAGAGCTGTGAAGAAAGCACGTATCAAATCCATCATTTAATTCTAGTTTATTCTGCTGTTGGAAAAGTGAAACTAGATTGCATCTGCTGAGGATCTATTCAGAGCATACCATCTGAATTCTTGTTTTCGAAGTGCTTGCACTTTCAGTTCAGATGCCTTTTGAGTGCATGTTTTATCACTCACTGTTAGGAGCTGGCTGTTTATCATATACTGTGCTTATTTCTCAGTTTCTCTTCTCCCATGCCACTTGAAGGGCTTCAGCACTGAGTGAATTCTAATGATATCCAAAGGCATTGCCATCTAAGCCTTCAAGAAAGTGGGGGGGGAAAGGCTTGTAAGCGAGGGCAAATTTGGTATAGACCATAAACTTTTAATCACAAAAGAAAGGAGATTCCCTGAATGTGGTGATTCTTACATATATATTTATGCTGTGCTTTAGGTTTTCAGTCAGACGAAGCAAAGAAGAGACACCATTTTGGAACTAAGCACTACGTTCCTACCTCAGCGCAACAGGCAAAAACTGCTGGAATTCATCATGAGCTTCATGGTATTATAGACCACATATAGCACCTTTGTCCAGGGACATGAGGACAGGTTTTGAGACTGTGTCAAAGCCTGGGGACATTTGCTAATCCTTCAGAACGTAAGGTGCCACTGTCTGGGTAAGGCCTTCTCTGACTTGAACTACTGGAAGATAAGTGCCTTCTTATGTATGCATTTATTGGTTTCTTACAGTCCCAATCCTGTTGTAATACAGCGGTACTCAGATGACACTTTGGATACAAGTAATTAAACATGTTGCAAAAAAATAAGATAAATTATTAGAATTAGATTGAAAATGAAGAGTGAAGTTTTATCAGTGTTATGTTTTAAATATGATTTTAAAGACTGTAACAGATGCACAAATACACACATTTGTGATCTGTAGCTAACCCTGAGATCTTGAGTTTAGTGGCAACACAGCTTATGGCATAAACAAGTAACTTTCATTCCAATTCAGTTTTATTGTTTTAAATAAATAGTTTAGAAATTTTGCTTAGGCAGGATATTTCATGGATAAAGCCATAGTTTTTCATAAATGTTAACATAAATGCCAAAATTCTAATGAGAATAACACTTACAGACATCTGAGAATAATGATCATGTAGCAGGTGATTGTGAGAAACATTGTTAGCAGGCACACCTTGCACTATTAGAGCTGTGTAGTGCAGTGATAAATTGCACTGATCACTGCTGTCATGAAGAATGTGAGAGTAGCGTTCTTGTTTTTATTATGGCAGCTGTTATTCAGCCAGATGAAAGTCAGGTGACAGTTGCCTGAATGTGAATATCTTGTAAAATCTTAGATTATTATTTAATTGAAAAAGCTATTAAGTTTGTGTTGTTTTTTAAAAAATTAATAGGATGTCTTTTTTTTTTTTTTTAAGTGGAGTAAAGACTTGATTTGGCAAAATAATTTTTATTTTTGGCCCTAAAAATTTCAGCAATAACTTCTGCAGTTCTCTGGAAATGAGTGTTCATATTGTGTTCTGTTTCTGAACAGATCTAAATTGGCATGAAGTAGTAACCTCTAGAAACACAGAAATATTGTAAAAATGTACTTTTGACTCTGATCTGACCGACTTACAAAAACAAATTCACAGACAAAACTGAACGATGAATAAATTCTGTCCATGAAACAGGACTCTGGTCTTGCGATTTGATCCTTTCGCATGGAGGACTTGCACTGTAGATTTCATCTTCTCTTCATGTGAGTGGAGATTAGATTGCAACCTGTAGTCCTCTATTTTAGTACAGCTGACCTAGCTGAAGCAATAACTTGATGGTACATGAAGCCGGTTTGCTTGTGAGATGTATTTTTCCTCATTTAGATTACCTTCTATATGAGGAAAACTAAACATTTCAATTACTGCAATGTTTCACTTGATTCCTGTGTCCTGGTCTTGTGAGCAGAAAATCCCCCATCATTTAGTCTCTGATGCTTAACATAAATACAAAAAAAACATACTTGAATCCCAGCACTTGCACTGTTATGCCAGCACAAAACTGACGCACACAATTTGAGTTTGTGGCCAAGGAGCTTGCATTTCTACTGCACATTTGTCAACAAGAATACTTCTGTAAATTTTTTAATTCAATGCTATTAATATTTGAAACCTGCAGTTTATAGTTTATTAGCATTATACTGTTAGCACTGTGAGACGCATGTGTTTTGTCACTAAACCAGGTGCTCTACAACACTTAAAGAATTTCTGAACCAAAGCTGTATCAATACAGATAGAAACTGACCCTAGAGTCGCTTTTGTTCTATGTCCTTCTGCTGTCTCAGCAGGATAAAGACTACATCGCACAAAATTTGTTTTGTGAAGTCTACTAGCTCTTTAGAAAACAGTTTCATCTCATACTAGCCAATGTGCACTGTTCGTTAACCCGATGGATACTCCTGTCCTGGTTTTGCTGGGATAGAGTTAATTTTCTTTTCCATACAACGGTTGTTGCTGATGGCTTCCATTTAATGTCAAAAAAAGACTAGGTGCTTCTGAATAACAAGTTCTCATAGTTTACTGCATTTCAGTAAATCTGAAGTGTGCTAACAGCGAAGATTGTACATCAAAAAGATTTTTAAAAATGAAGCAATATGAAGCAAACAAAACTTGAGTCATTTTATTAAGAATGTTCTGCCAACTGATGTATTAGTTACCATAAAACCCAGGAGTACTGTGGTCACTGAAGTGTTCTGGCTAGGTGTTGCATCTAAGATAACTTATGACTTATATTAATAAATAAATATAATACATTTGATTAATAGAAATCAGTGAGTGGGTAGGGTAATGATGCATGTGAATACACATTAATGAATACATTTAGTATGCAGAGGGAGGGGGCACCTCTAAAACTGGTTTGGTTTTGTATTAAAAAAACCTGCATGTGAGAAGTCAGTACGATGAATCATGCCACTGGAAGCCTTTGCATTCTGCACCAAGTGTGTATGTATACATAAATATATGCAAGCATGTATATTATGACACACAACAACTATGCTTTTTCCTGAAAATAAAGCACATCATATAAAATTTTCAGCTGTAACAGTCAAAAACTAAACCCAAAACTTTTGCACTGTATTTGCACCTTCAGTGTCTTCTGATTTTGTTAACCTCTCATGTTTCCTTTGCTGACAGAATGCCAGGTTGAGTTAATTTTGGTAAAGTTCACCAGTAAAGAAGAAAGGGCTGGCCCTGAATTACCACAAATGTATTTTAAGATTCTCCTCTTACAAAGACTTACATGAGTCTTGGCATTCTTACGAGCATATTACTCAGGTGTTCAAGTCTTTTTGGGCCAGGATCTTTCATGATATGAGAAACTTAATCTTACCATATGCATCCTGTAGATCTCACATTTTTAGAGTGATGGAAATGTAGAATTCCACTTCTGTGCCACCACAGCTATGCAGGCCCCCAGGGATCATAAACTTGTTCATACATGTACTCTCTCCTCACACTGCCACTGGAGGCATACACCTGCCTGCTCTTTGGCAGCACAGGGCTGTATTCACCTGCCTTTGGTTAGGGAGTGTATACACACACTTGCATTCAGCTGATTGCCTGCTCCACTGAGAAGTATCAGAATCACTATGTAGAAGAAGGTTGAGCTGGGAGGTGATGTGAAATACTGTTGCTCTTGTGTTTCTGTGCTAATTAGCCTGATACTGCTTCCTTGAGAATGTTACCACATTTTACCTGTTATGTGTAATGCTGTGTCTGTTGCAGAAGCACAGAAATGTACTGGAGTCATTTTAATAAATGAAATTGTTTGCTAATATGACATTTAACAAGTTCTTCTAGTGGTTTTGTTGTTGTTTTTCTTTTTAAATAACCTGATAAGATAATTCATTCAATAACTTTGTCATGTTCCAGGCAGTTTCTGAAATTAAATCATGAAAAGCTTTCCTTGTAAAAGTATCTCTACCAATGCATGTACTGGAGCAGAACCATTTAAAAAGCGGATCAAGGTGACATCCTGAGTCCCAAGTCACTTTTGTTGCGAAGCAGAGGTGCCATTTTGCCTCTCTGTTTCCCCATTCCCGCAAGGCTTTTGTACATGGCTTCCTCTTTTAAAGTTCCTCTCACTTTACAGGGAGGGGGGGGTCATTTAGGAGTCTGGGACAGCTCTGATGCTGCAGATTGTCCCTTCTCATGGTGATTTCAAGCTGACCTGGAGTGCAGTGAGCACCTGTCAGCAATTCTGACAGCATCTGGCAAATGTGAATCAATTGGAGTGGGGCTTTAATATAATAGAACCTGCATAGATGATCATTACTGAAATTGGGAAGGAGGGATGCTGTTTCACCCTTCAGAAAAAAAAAATAAGGTTGTAATCAACTGATTCTTTAAGAGGCCTCTAGCAATGTTCACACGCAAGCAAGGTTCAATTAATTGACAAATCTAGGCTGAGGTAGGAAACTAAAATTTAATTATTGTCAATAGCTTGAATAAAACCCAATTCTTATTGGTGATGACCTTACATGTTATTCTTTCTGTAAATGTCTTCCTATTTCTCAGTCTTTTAAAATCTCAAATGTCAGATACAGCACTTATCTCCGGTTTTTGCTTAATTCAGTTTTCTCATAATGAAAGCTTGTAAGGCTTATTTAGAGGGGTCAGTTGATTTGAGCTCTCTACTTTGTTCTCTCTTATGGTACACCAAGTTTTCAGCAGCCCTATATTTTCAGGGTAAGATCCACATTGATCTAAATTGCTGCTTGAACATTTTCTTTCAGTCTTTTATAGATTTTCATTGCACTTTACATTTGCTGGATGAGAAGTATCGTCCTTATTAATTCTTCTTGAAGTTGCCCTACCTGTTAATGTAATTGTCCAAAAAGTATCATAGTTGGTGCTGTCATTAGAATAAAGAACTTCCTGGCTTTTGGGAAGAAACACGTATGAAATATTGATTGCTGCGTGTTATGCTGGAGTTCAAACCTGAGAGACCATAAACCCCAAAGAGACTTTTAGATTTCATCTGTCATAAAGCATTGACAGTTACAGAAACAAAAGCTATTTAATTAATTACTGTATTACTATTAGTTCTACAAATACATGCATATGTAATTATGCAATGCAAAGTTTCAATAAAAGATGCATGGAACGATTGCTATGATCAGAGCGACGGTCTCTGACGGATGAGGAAACCTGGACATGGAGATCAGATAATTTGTCTAAGGCCGTGCATGGGTTCAGTGACACTTGAGCTTAGTCTTTCCTCCTAATTTACATCACTTTTGATGCTGTCTTGTATTTTCATTAGCAAGTGGTGGTAGTTTGAGGAAGGCTGCATGTGTACAGGTACTAAGTGGATTTTTCTTTAAAGCATAATTCACAGCATGGAAGGATTTTGCACTGGAAGAATTACTAATAGTAGTAGACATGATTCTAACAGCATCTTTTCTGAGTCTCATCTATTTAGTATCTTCATTAGTGACCTGGGGAATGGAAGAGAGAGCTTGCTCTTTTTATTTGTACATAACAAGATGTGGGAGAGCCAGGTAGTACACTGGAGATTGTCATGATCCTGATGGTAATGATACATTTTTTGAAAGATCTGAAGGCAAAAAGAAAAATGCAATTCAGCAGGGGAAGTTCAAATTATTACCACTGCGAGAAAAACTAAATGCACAGGCACAGGAGAGAAAATAAACTGACTTTGTAGCAATTCTTGGAAGAAAACTCCAATTTACTGGCAGATCACAAGAAGGACGTGAGTCAAAAGTGGCAAGCTGTTATGAAAAGGCCGTATGTCATGCAAAGATACCTTATACCTGCACATGAATGACAAACACAGGGCAAAACTTCCCAGTCCATCCAGATTAATAAAGTCTCAGCTGGGATACCATGTTCTGTTGGAGGAGCTCTGTTTAAAGGATGGTATGGGCAAAATGGAAGGGGAAAAAAAATGGCTTTTATTTCCCTCCTTGTAGAGAAGAAGAGAAGAATCTGGATTATTCCCTGGATATGAGAGTATCCAGGCTGGATGGAAGTAGTGAATTTAGTCTTCAGTTGCAGTGAAAAGAATCAGGTTAGATACTGTAAAATCTTTTTACTGTAAGCATAGAGAAGCGCTGAAATAGATGGGCTGAGTGGGCTGAGGTTTCCCTTGTTCTGGGTATTGGGTCCCTGTCCCTGCCAGCTGTGCTATGCTGCGTGGTGGTGAGCAGAATGGATGGGAGGTGGAGCTCTGCCTTCCAGGTCTGGGCACCTTTCCTAGGTGAAACAGAAATGGATTTGTGCAGAAGCAGCTTGGTCAGGCTGCTTTTACTGGTGGTCTGGATGGCTCTTTGTCCCTGAGACCTGAGATCAGGAGCTGCTCTAATACAGATTATAGCTCTTGCTCCTATAATCGTTCAGGGATAAAATGTACGAGGGCTTTATTAAAGTTATTCTGTAAAATGTTTGCTTAGCACCTCTTAGTCAACAAGCACATGGAGTGCCAGCAGTGATCAGGAAAGGAAGAGAGAAGCCGGATAACATCAGCGTGCCTCTGCACTGCATCTCGAGCATTGTCTGGGCTTTTTCATGGAGAGATGTGTAGAAGCCACCTACCTCTGCCAGCAGTAAAACCCCTGGTGACTGGAAAATGGGTGAGAAATCCTGCCCCAGGTATTTTCGCCTTCCAGGCTGTTCCTGGCAGATTACAATAATAGTTTACAAATTAACCCTGTAATCCATTAACAGATTACAGTTTAACTCTGACCCTGGTTTGGAAGTGCTGAAAGCCAAGCGATATTTCCTGAGTTTTGGGTTTACCACTGTCACGTTATCTCAGGAGTTCAGGCTCCAGTGATTGTATCTACCCAAAGAAAACAACAACATTTATAAATGCCACAGAATTGACAGGGGCACTATTTTAGCATAACGCGGTTTTTTTGGAAGTCTTTCCAGAATCCCCCAAAAATACTTGAGCCTCCTCTTTAAGTGAGCGCTGTACGGTGTGATGGCTGCCGTGAAATTGGTACCCAAGATGGTTTGTTAACAGCTAGTTGGAGCATGTCTATAAAACTAATTTCTCATCTTTGATTTGTTTGTCTTCCTTCAGATGAGGCTAAGGAAGGGCTGATAAGTTGGTTTTATTCCCCAGTTAAGCATTTTGTCTATCTGTGGAAAGTTTTACAGGCTCACCTCATGGTGACGATAATATGTGTGTTCTCTACAATTAGCTGATGCCTAATTTTAGCAGCGGTGCTGGGCATCTTTTTGAATCAGCCTTCCTCTTGTCTCTGCAGGATGGAGAAGGCCAATTAAACTACTACCTGTCAGAAAGCTGTAAAAGCTCTTTTTCAGTGCTGATATTTCCCCTTCATTAAACTTAATTATCATAATTCAGCACCTTTGCCTGCAAATCTCATCTTTTGTCTCCCTGGCTGGCTGGCCATTTAGAGCCTCCAGTTTTGCCAGTTTCTTCTTCCTGTGTGCTACAGGTTTAGACACTCATCATTCTTGCAACTGTTCCTGTTCCCAGGTGCTTCTCATCATCCTTTCTTAAGAGTAACTCTTTGGTTGGGTGACTCAGCTTTCTCATTCAAACAGAGCCCCCAAAATATAAAAATGAGCTCCTTTAAAATTAAAATTAATGAATCTTTTTTATCTTTTTCTTTTTTTCCTATCAGAAAATCCTATTTCCTTAAAAACAGATGTGATAAAAAACAGGTATATTTCTGTCTGTGCTTCCTTATTTTGTGAAAGAATGGAATTTGAAGAAAGACTTTGTATTGAAGTAGTGGCTTGGTCCATTTGGGGGTTTTGAAAATGAAAGTAGAAGCAGCTTTTTGTCAAAAAACTTTTCCATAAAAACTTTCAAATAAACAGTAAGAATTGGAATGTTTGTGATATTTCATTCAGCTGTTGCTGAAATATCATTCATCTCCTCTTCTTTTTGGAGACTAGCTTGATTGATCCAGTAATACTTGTTTTCCTGAATAGATGTTATTTGTTATTTTTGAAAATGATCACCCTGACTCAATGGGATGAACTTTAACGCCATGCTGCAGAATAATAAGTTCTATGCAAAAAAATAACATTTTGAGGAAGCCATACCACAGGACACATTCCTTGAAAAATATTTTTTAAATCCCCAAAAGAAATCATTAGGCACAATGAAGTGGAAGTTCCCTGTCTCTAGGAAATGAGGAAGTTTAGACATGTCTTGTGTTTACATTTTTGTAATTCTTAGATATAATGTGAATTAGTTCTTGTGCTAGGTTTTTAGAACTCCTCCATTCTTCCCTCAGAACTGTGGATTCTGTCCCTTTTACCCCCAAATGTTTCTTTTTGTCCAAGAGCCTGGGAAAACTTGTTTTAGATATTAGGAGAATTCTATCCCTTTACCAGCTGTAATCATTAACCCAAGTTGTAGTTTAAGGAAGTCTGAAGCAAAGAAGTGTCGAAATATTAGAAGCTGGTATTTCTGGATATACTCCAGAGAGTTAGGAGAGCAAACCAGGGCAGGAGGTTGTGTGTGTGTTTTTGTCTTTTAATTGGTTTATATAAAGTTATCCCTTTGCTGATTCAGAAGGCAGTAGAAATGAAAAATGTTGGAACCAGTGACACATGTAGTTAATTTCCGAACTAAGTAAATTAAGTACAAATTGGTTATTAATAATTCAAAGCAAAATGTTAGATAAGAAATAGGAGCAGCTTGTCTGTCATTTTCAACCATTAAAAGATTAGTCTGAGCAAGGCAGTCCAAGGCTCCCTTATCTCTTATTAAAGCCTAACTTCTTCATTTATTAAAGAGTCAGATCTAACTGATGCAGCGGGGTTGAGACTTTGCTGTTGCAATAGCCTGGTGTGTTGTGCCCTCCTGCAGACTCGGCATAAGCTGGAAGGCGGGTTCGATGCAGGTAATTTTGAGTATGTGGGACCTCCTTGAGAGAGCCTGGTCACATCCCTGATTGTTAATGTGAAGAGGTGAAGGTGTGGAGAGGAAAATCTCTTCCTTGGGGTGAGGCTGGATGCTGTGGTGAGCACACTGGAACAACAGAATCACAGAATGGTAGGGGCTGGAAGGGACCTCTGAAGATCACCTAGTCCAACCCCCTGCTAGAGCAGGATCACCTAGAGTAGATCACACAGGAATGTGTCCAGGTGGGGTTTGAATGCCTCCAGAGAAGGAGACTCCACAACCTCTCAGGTAGCCTGTTCCAGTGCTCCGTCACCCTCACAGTAAACAAGTATTTCCTTATGTTTAGGCTGAACTTCCTGTTTTCCAGTTTGTGACCATTGCTTCTTGGACACCACAACAAGGGTGCCAGCTTGAGCTGAGAGGGTAGTGAGGGCCAAGAGCGTGTACGGCCCCAACTCCTTATCAGGAGGAGATAAAGGACTCAGCTTCTGGCTCTGAAAGGGTCTCCAGATATGATGCTGGGAAGACCACTTAATGCTTTATGTTAGAAAGTCCTTCAGCACCCAGGAGGTGACGATGTGTTGCCCTGTGGTACCCAGGTCCTAGAAGCTGGGCTGGAGGATGGACCGATGCCTCTGTAGTGCCACAGGTATCAATGTGCTACAGCATAACGTGCTGGCAATCCCGAGGTGCACCTCTGCACTGGGCACCTCTGCCCCATCCCTGCCCCTGAGTGGGACAAGTGGCACCTGCTCAGCTGCTCCACAGCCAGGATGGAGCATGTGTCCTGCACAGAGGGCTGCCAACCTGGGCAGCTCCCGGCCACCCAGCAGTGTCACAGTAGGTAGGGATAAATGAAATGAGAGGAGGGGAGGCTCAGCGAGACTCCCAATCCAGCTAGCTCAGGGTGATTTTCTTCTTTAATAGAAAAAGTTCCATTCTCCCTGTTGCTGCTACGTGACTGTAGCAATTTCCAGTGTCCGCATGGGCTCTGGTACAGTGATTTCTTTCACTGAACTCAGTCTCATACAGGGGGTTAACCTTGAGCCTGACTGCTCCCTACTGTGTAAACCACATAAGGGTTCTTTGTTTAAATTGCCTAAGAAAACACTCTTTGCCGAATGTTTGCCTGCTTTTGCACTCAGACTGTACTTTGAGAGGTAAGAATTGCCTCTGAGATCTATCAGGGCTACAATAAAATGAAGTAAAAAGAGACTTTACAAAGGAGATGTGTAGTTGCCACTTATTTCCCTGGGCAGAAATATTCCTGATGGCTGGAGAACAGAGGGTGAAGGACTTTGGTCCTGGCATTTTTAACCTTTTTCTTTAGCTTTTGTCATTTTGCTAATAGACAAACACGGATGAGCCCAGCTCCATCTTCAGTGTGTCCAGCAGATGGTGGTGGAGTTTCAGCTACAGCTTCGATTCCTGCCGAGGGCCTGGACACCACCATTCCCACACTTCAGCCCTCAGGCTGTCCATTAGAAAAAAAAAACAAACTTCATTTCCTTGGCAGCCAGATGCGATATTTGCTTAACATTCATTTGGAGCTGATTTTATCTGTTGCTGTGATTGATTTTTTATAGTTGCAGGAGTCAGGCTGTGTTTGGCACCTGACACAAACATCACCATCTTGAAAGACCATCTTTAATGCCTGTGGGCATGGAGCGGTGTTTACGCTGCTTCAAGAGAAAATTTGCATCACCTCATCTTCCTCCTGCAACCTCTGGTCCAGACAGGCATTTTAAAGAAATGAAGCCATCACTCCAAGTCCAAACCTGAGCATTCCTCAGTTTGGAAGTGTCCCCAGATACAGGACCAGACCTCTGGGTTGCAGACCCCTATCAGATCCCCCCACGCTCCCACCTCATGCAAACTGATGCCCCTCTATGGCTGTGGAAGGTAGAGAACTGGATCTTCTGCAAGGTGGATGGAAAGGAGAGGCTGTGTCCTTGGGGTGTTTCAAAGAGCCTATCAGAGCTGACAGCTCAGCTTATCCACCTTTAGATTAAAACTTTTCTCTGATGCTGAAGGGCAACTCCAAGACCTTGGCTGAATGTGGGTGCAAAGTGTTCTCACTACATCTCCCAAGTATTCTGCGAAGCATTCCAAGCATTAGTTTTAAAATATTCTGCAGGCCTTTCCTTGTGAAGATAACCTTCTGAACTCAAGTGTCCCAGGAAGAAGAGTCATTAAAATACCAGTGTATTGGGTCTGGCTGGGCTGGAGTTGATTTTCCCCACGGCAGCCCTCAGAGGCTGTGTTTTGTATTGGTGGCTCGAGGGGTGTTGATAACACCCCAGTGTTTTGGTTACTGCTGAGCAGTGCTAGCACAGCACCAAGGCTGTCTCTCCAACATTTCCCCCAGCAGGCTGGAGGTGGGGAAGGTCTTGGGAGGGGACACAGCCAGGACAGCTGACCCAAACGGACCAAAGGGATATTCCATACCATATGACGTATGCTCAGAAATAAAAGCAAGGGAAAAGGAGTGGGAGGGGAGGGCATTCGTTACTTCCGTTTGTCCTCC
>NW_010291971.1:41737-84749 GCF_000700745.2 Antrostomus carolinensis
AGTTTTTTTTCTCTTGTGTTCCATCTTATCTTCTCCCCCTGCCCAATTGAGGAGGGGGAGTGATAGAGCCGGCTTTGGTGGGCATCTGGCCTCTAGCCAGGGTCAACCCACCACAACCAGTGAACAGCCTAATTCATCAGCCCACAGTGTTTCTTACTCAAAAACCTCCCGATACAGCAGTGCAAAGCAAATTTGACCGTGTCCTAAATAAACAACTGAGGAGTCCCCTGAATTTAGGAAAACCTTCAGGGTAGGGCAGTCAGTACAGTGCACTCTACTGCTCAGCATGTGGGTGTGGGGTCTGGACAGTGAGATGGCCAGTTCCCAGCTGAGCACCTCTGTCCCACTGTCCAGATGACTTTGTGGAGCCCAGGAGATGTGGTTCATGTGTATTTCTTGAGAATGGTATTGATGCAAACAAATCCTGCCCTTTTGCTGTCCCTGCTCAGTTCCTCCCCAATGCCTGTGTCCCCTGTTCCTAGGCAGCTAGTTTGCAGCTTTTCTGGGAGCACAGCTGAATTAAATTCTGCAGCTTTCTCCCCCTCCAGCCCCTTTTCTTCTGGACTATTTTTCAGGTGCAATGGAGTCCCAGTCCAGCGCTTTGCGAAGCACCACTGGCCACTGTCAACATGGTGCACGGAGCCAAGTTGGTGACAGGAACAAACAATGGAGAAAGTTTGAAAGGAGGGCAGGAATATCTTCCACCAGTATTTTTAACAGCCTCTTACCCTTAAGGCTTTAAGTTTCTGTGGCAATTCAAGCAATTTCCAGCTAGCCCAAAAAGCGAGGTGTGGGGAATGAAGCAACAAGGAAGGACCCTCCCAGGTGATGTGCAGGGCAGAGCTCACACCTGGGGCTGCACATGAGAAAAGAGCAATTGCCTTGGAAATTAAGTTGTGGATGCCTCCTCCCTGGAAGTGTTCAAGGCCAGGCTGGATGAGGCTTTGAGCAACCTGGTCTAGTGGAAGGTGTTCCTGCTCATGGCAGGGGAATTGGAACTAGATGATCTTTAAGGTCCCTTTCAATCCAAACCATTCTATGATTCTAAGTGGTTTAAAAGTGGGAAGGAGCATGGTTGTGGTTGCCAACCCAAAAATCGTAAATCCAAAGGCATGATCTGAGCTGGAAGAGACTGGATTCAACTCCCTGTGCCTGTCTTCTGCAGCCTGGCCTGCTGAGGGTTGTAGTAGCAACACTATTTTTATTATCCTGCCACTAAGCTGTTCGGGATCAGAATTTGGTGTCTTTAGTCAAAATGACAAGGAATCAATTCCTCTGTGAGGAAAGTGGTCACTCTGACACAAGTAAAACTCTAAGAGGATTTCTTGCACATCTGAAATATTAGCTAATCCAGCCTGGGGGAGATTTATGGATAGTAACGCAACCACTGGAGGGCAGCTGCAAAACTCACAATGGCTCTTGTATCAACTAATCTGTCCCTGAATGATTCACTTCAGGCTTATCTTGTCGTAGCAAACATTTCCCTTTTGCTCTCCTACATTCCTTTTCCTCTCACCCCATTATTTTCAGATCCAGTAGCTTTCTGAGCTTCCAGGACAGCAGCTCCCTCTGCTCACCTGCAGCAGATGCTACTGCTAATACTAGCGTGGACGAATGGCTGCTCTTCCCATGTCTCCAAGTATCTGCCCACTCAGTCTGTGCACCAAGTCTCCCTGCTGCTCCTGCTAGAGGTGCTTGCTCTGTAACCCAACAGGGCATTGAACACAACAGGCAGTATGGGTATTCAGCTTTTTACAGCTCTGAAGCTTCTTCTCAGGGGGATGAATGCATCCCAACTGTGAAAAGAGGGACAAAAATATCATGCATGCCATGGTGAAGATCAGCTGCAGCACCTTGCAGCCTGGCAGGAGATGCCAAACAGTGGCAGGGCCACCAGCAGCAGAGAGGGCTGGCTGGTGAGACCAGTTACCAACAGTGGGCAGGGGTCTCAGCTGATGGACAGCCTGATTTTGTAGGCATAGCAGGAAAGGAGTGCTCTGGGGAGGTGCACAGAAGAGGACAAGAGGATGGACTTGATGGGTGTGTGAAAGCAAACGCAGCACAGCAAAACAGCAGAGACTTCTCTGCCAGCTCCCGCTGCTGAAATAGCCCAGCACTGGACCAGAAACACACTGGGACTGGCACCAGGGGTTGAAAGGGAAGGCAAGGTGGGGCCACAAGTGCCAGGGCTTGGATCACAGCGTGATGCATAGGCCCTGTGGTTTGGGAGCTGAGCCCTGGTGATCTCTTGATTTGATACGGAACTGGGACACAGGATCATTTCTTCAGGAAGCAGTTGTAGATGTTGCATGTTAAGAAATAAAACAGCTTCTAACTTTCCATCTTCGTAGCAGCTGCTTCACCACCCCTCAGCTCCCCACAGGGGCTGGGAGCAGCGTTTGGATGGAGCAGCTGCTGGGGAGAGGTGGCTGCATCCCCGAGGAGCCCTGCCTGAGCTGGGGACAGGATGACGGCACGGCACTGCCCGGCTGCTGCAGGAGGAGGCTGCCTCAGGTTACTCGCTGAATTACGCCGTATGCCATTATTTCATTCCACATTAGATAGATCTGTGCTCTGGATGATTTCCCTTTTCCAGCATGGTTGAGTGGAGATACAAACACACACATACACTCTCTTTCTCTATAATTTTCCTCTGCGTGGTAGATGAGAGCTGAAAAAATAAACACGCACGTTTCCCTATGGGCTATGATGTTCCTCTAACTGATGCTTTTGTTTGCCAGCTATAACACATCCCTTCCAGTCCAGTGCCTCTGCTGTTGTCACTGGGATCTCTATTGCATCTCTTTGGTACTGCCCTGTGGCAGGGTGGGACAGTTGCCACTCTGCTCCAGCCTCAGTTAAGCAGTTTTTTATTTCTTTGCTGGCACCAACAGCTGTTTGCAAGAATGACACATAGGTAGAAAGTAGATATCATTGAGAGGCCTCAAGAGCCTCAGTCCGATCTGCTCTGCTTGGGGTTGTGCTTGGCAATTTTAAGAAATGAGGTTCTTCAGACAGCTGGGATGTCTGTCTTCTTTTCCAGACAATTTCAACCAACTTGCACAACTCAGAGTAATTGCAGATGGAATAACAAGCTCTAATATCATCACTGTGCTGCTCAACTCATTTGCTGTTCAAGGCACAGCAGTCACATGGCTGAACAGCCTGCACCAGCTGACCGGCCCCTCGGCAGTTTTGGATCAGCTTGTACGGCCGTGTGCCCCATAGGAGATGTAAGGACTACGGGAAGATGTACAGCGAGGTGGTGATTAGAGGAGACAAGACACAAATTCACAGGAAATAACATTTCATTGATTTTGCTGGTCATGGGATGCCATCTTTTACAAGTATAAATAGGTTATCCTCTCTTTTAAAATTCCCTGTGTTACCGGCTTCTGGGCATTGACTGTTTCCACACAACCCATAGGGGACAGAATTGCTGTAGGAAAATGAAGGGGAAAAATGAGTCTTTAAGTTGACCTGCAACATCAGAGAATTTGAAAAACTGTGAGTGTTTTTGTAGGGCTTTTATATCATCACCCTTTTCAACTGAGCATCCTGAATGTTTTATAAATATTAATTAAGTCTCATGTGGCTCCTCTGAATTACTTAAAGACAGAATTGCCTCATCCATCAGAAGAGAAAATCCAGAAGCTGGTTAACAATTTGAGACAACATTAAATGACATCAGTTCAGTGAATAAGAACATAACACCCACTTGAAACTTCTGGGCAGGAGAAAAATTTGAGCAACTGGACTGTATCTTCCACCCTCACAAATAAGTAGCTTTGGATCGAAGGGCTACATGAGGACCTCTTTTCCCATACCCTCCTTCTGTCTCTCCTTTTGCTTTGTGGGAAAATCTTGTCTCCATAAGTAAACCTTAAGATTAGGGTTTTGGAAAGGAAGCATCCTAAAGGGAAAATAAAATCCTCACCTTCTCTCCCAGTCCTAAGACACTATTGATGGCTGACAGATGCTGACACCAGGAACTGACAAAAGAGAGGGCTGGACCAGAGGGATGGAGGTGCTGGGGAACACAGCCATGGAGGGCTCTCCATGGAGCAGCATGGGACTGGAGCAGGATGGTGAAGCCACACACAATGCAGAAACCTCATTAGACAACAGAACAGAGTGATTTAAAGGGCTGTCAAAGTAGTTTCAGTGCACAGGGGATGCTGCTTGTTTGGGAAAGAATTTCAAGATTATTCTCAGTCATTAGGATCACAGAGGTTCACCCAAAGAGATGAGCTAAGTGAGCTGCCTGCCAATTACATATCAGGTACTAGATAAATTACATACCACACCCAGCTGAAGAATTTGGGTTTGGACTCCAGTTCATTAAAAAAGTTTAACTCAAAGTAGAGACTGGCACTTAATAAATGCAGAGAGGCATCAATTATTTACTCAAATTTCTCATCTCCTACTGAAATTATTCTAATTTTCTCTTTCAAATGCCTGAGAAAGGCACTGGATTAATTGTTTTTCCAGCTGGACTTCTCCATATGTATATTCTAAAGCCACTCTCTATCAAAGGTTTCTAATAAGACAACTGCAGACCAGGAAAAAGTTAAAGTACAGTGCAAAAAATTGTTGGGAAATTCGGCGATTTTTTTGTGGTATACCAGACACACTAAGGCAATCTTGGAATGTTCTAAAAATTTCAGTGAGTACAGAAGACACGCTAGAGATGTTATTTATTTCTCAGTGCCACTAACTGACCCTTTATATAGAAATTAGTTACAGAAAAGGACCTACATGGCCTGGTGAGCACCAAGCTGCTCATGCACCAACAACGTTTGGCCAGGCTATAAAGGCCAACTGCACCATCAGCTGCATTAGCTAGAGCCTACATGATTCTTCTCCTCTACTGAGCACTTAAGAGGCCACATCTGGAATAACCTGTCAAATTTCCCCCCTCCTGTCCCCAAAACAAAGGCTTGTTCTATCCTGCTCTCAAGAGGCAACAGACACAAGCTACAACAAGGGAAATTCCTATCAGATACCAGGAAAGAACCCACAGTGAGGGCAGTGAAGCCCTGGAGCAAGGGCTCAGAGCAGCTGTTGAGATCTGTCCTTGGAGGTGTCAAACACCAGACTGGAAAGGGTGCTGAGCAACCTGTCCTAAGCTGGCCCTGCTTTGAGGCAGGGCAGGGTGGTGTTGGACCACCTGACTTCCAGAGGTCCCTCTCAGCCTAAATTACTCTATTATTTCATTCTTGGGAAATGGAGCAGACTTGTGGAATCTATATTTTTTAGTTCTCAAGACCATACTTAGACAAATTAGCAGACATGAACAACCTTTGAGAAACAAAGGTTTGTGTTGCTGTAAGAATTATGATCATTGTAAGGTCATGATGGTTCTTTTTTGAAAATGTAAAAGTGGAACTGTTTTCCATATTTTAATCCCTTTCTCTGCCACATATGAATTCACCCCTGCTGAGTTTTAATCTACTGTGAATTTTCAGGCTTTGCTTCCTGCAAAACTTCTTTTGAAGAGCCCTTGTAAAGAATTGCATGGACTTTGAATGGAAATGAAAGGTAATTCAAAGCATAGATTGTTAATCCTGAGAGTCTCAGTACTACCTCTTCATATACACCAGTTAAATATGCAAAGTTATAGCAATCAGTTACAGCACGGCTGTAATGAATCTGTTATTAGCTTATGCAAGGCACTCTGCATGAAGATTGATGAAGGAGGAAGGAGGTGAAAGTGAATTTATTTTTATTTAAATGGTCCCAGTTCAATGAATTCTCCATGTTCTTGGCGTGATAACCCAATGATTGGCTCTGTGAAATAAGAGGACTGATGCTGTTTTAATGCATTTTATTTTACAACAGTTGTTTTCCTACACACAATATTTGTACAGGAAAACTAACAATACTTGACTAAGTGAAAATCAAGTTAATTATTAGGTAGATTTCTCTGTGTTGATGCTCTGTAGGATCTGTATATCTTGGGAAAGTTTTTTGTTGCCTTTTGCTGTGTATAGCAATACTATATAATCAGTATAAAATAAAGACCAATCTCTTGCCTTTCCAGTTGGGAAAAAAGGGGGTATGGCAGTACATTGCAAAGAAAGAAATGGTACTCATAGTGAAACATGGTGCTGGGAGCAGCTCACTTAGGCTATAACTTTGTTCTCATCCAAAGCAGTTTTTGAAGAGCAGTATTACTTTCCAGTGACATGAAGGAGGATTTCTGTGGTGATTTCACCATTTGTCTTTGTTTTAATTAATGGTTTTGCTTCCATGTAAAATACCGTAAAACATATACGTACTCACGGTACCCAGAAAATTCTTTCTCTTCATTTTTTTCTCCTTTTTGTTTTCAATGTTATCAGCTCCCCTTATAGTTAACAATGTGTCAGCATTGTCATTAAAAAACTCTAGTTCTGTTTTTGTATATGAACTTTGAAAAATTTTGCTTCAGGCTTCAAATTTGGTTTCTAGGGCCTTGCTCATGAGATCCTGTAAAACGTTTTATGAATTCATAGAAATATGTTAGGTTCTGCTCCAGCTCTTGGATTCAGTCCGTTGAATCTCCACTACAAAACTTTACTAAATGTGTTTTTAATACACTTTCATTAGTGAACCCTTATAGAGTATATTATAAATTTGTTATCAGAATTCCTTGTATCTTTATTTCTGCTTTTCACAAATTAAAAAGAAAGCTTGCTCTTTCTGCTGCTTTAGAAATTGATTCTTGACTTGGATAATCAACCCACACTTAGAACTTTCAGGAAGGTTATTACGTTCTTGTATACTTGTACAACTCTTACATTTCCCTTACTTCAACCTCTCCACTCTGCTTGTTTTAAATATTTCCAGAAGGATTTTGAATGACATGAGCAAGCTGGCAGGGATCTTTAAACAGTGTTACTCTACCTACAAAATCTCCCTGGGGAGGTTTTCAATTCTGCAGAGTACCTCTCCAAAGTGGTTGAGGGAATCAGGTTTCCAGAAGAAGGGTTAGAACCCAGGATTTTAATTTACTCAGAAGAGCTGAAACAAAGCAAATTATCTGTGGTATTGTAGAGTTAATAAACACAACTCTTAACATGACTCTTTACTCTCTGTTAAGTATAGAAATGAAGGATTTGTCCTGCTGGAAGAAAACCTGATCTGTGTCATCCTGCCTCTGACAGCTGCTGGGGTGTGTGCTAAAAGCCCAAGAAATCCCACAGGTAAATAACTCTCCCAAAGGGGAAGTTTATTCCCAGATCTCCAAGTTCATGGCTGAGAACACAGGCTGAAATGCAGAATAGCTTTTACTGTGTGATCTTCTGCAGCTGATCCTCAGCACCACGGCTTCAAACGATGTGATGGGTTCCAAAGGCTCATTAGTGTTTGCATGAATCGTTTCTCACTCAGACAAGCTGACATGCATTTCCTCCGACCAGCTTGCAACGGGCTCTCAATTCGCATTAGCTAATTACCTCCTTCCTTTCATAAGGGTGTATTCAGGAGAGCTCTATTTCCCTTCCCATGTGCCACTTGATATTTTGCCTATTGTACTACTGCAACTTCTCCACTTCTTTTTAACTGCTATTCCTGCTCTGCAGCTGATCCTTTGGATTAGATGCTGGGATGCCCGTCAGTGTACGTGAAAGAGATACTTAGCATGGAATAAACTTCTTGGTAGTCTATATAGATCAGGTGAAATTTAGTGTTTCTGATAGTCGAATCTTCTCACAGGCTGTCTCTGGTGGGGGTGGAGGAGGTGGGCATAGGATCACTCACTGTCCCAGATTGCTGCAGGAATATTTTTAAGCAAATACCATTATTAACCAACAAAGGATTTAAGTAATGACAGGAGGCGAGACTCAGTCAAAGGAAATATAATAGGAATCGTCTCTAAGTGATGAGATCTGGGCAGCATGGATGTGCTCTGTGTGTGAAAGCTTTGTGTGCACAGGAACTGTCCCTCCTATCACTCTTTGCCAGGATGGACTGTGTCCCCATAAATCTGGGTGATGTCACACTTTTGCTTTTGTAAAGCAGCATTATTACCTGGTGCCAGACTGAGGAAGGAATTAAGGGGTTTATTTTAAATCAAAGTTTGAATTCAGAAATATGTTGTTCTCACATAACTTTATTCCTCTCCAGCCTCCCCTCACAAACACCCAATGAGGATTTCATTGGTCTAACAGACTGCAGAGGTCCCTGCACTGCTTCCCAACCGCAGATCGTGAGCAAGAGCTGCAGGTTGAGATCTCTGCCCGGTGTCCGGCCACAGCACTGTCAGACAGCACACTGTGAGTGCATCCCTCCCACTGACCATAACACTGTCCTAAATGCCTAAAAGGTTTCTTCTCCCTGCTTGTTCCAGAGTTAGGCACTCGGGTTACCTTTCAGGCTCGGCCACTGAACTGATGTGCTCAATGAATGTAATTGTCCATGCAGAGAATGCTGCAAACCATCCAGGATGTTGGAAGTAACTCAAACCCATTTTCCTGCAAGAGCTTGCATGACAGAAAGATATACAAGAAAATTATTACTATTTGTTCCTTAATAAATCCCTGTTTAGGTGTTTTATGAAGAAAGGGAGTTTATACTATTTCTTTTAGTAATGTTCATGTAGGAAATAAACTGAAAGCACCAACTGAAATGACCCTGAAAGAGGGAGTCTCCTTCTCTGGAGACATTCAAGACCTGCCTTGACGCCTTTCTATGTGATCTCATTTAGGTTCCTGCTCCGGTAGGGGGATTGGACTAGATGATCTTTCGAGGTCCCTTCCAATCCCTAACATTTTGTGATGATTCTGTGAAAGATGTGGGAGCAGATTTCTTGTCACCTGGACAAGGAAGAGAGCAGGAGGTGAGGTTACCTCCACAAGGCCTTTACAGTACCTGTCTGCTCAGGTTAATGAATGTTTCAAACCATATCTCAAGTTTGCTGTTCTATAGAATATTAAAAACCACCTTAACTGAATCATGTGAAAGCTGTGGCATCTAGTGAGGCTCTTGTGATTGATGGCACCAATAAGGTGCTCTGTCCCTGAGGGCAGAGGTAGGATTACCCCAGAGAAGGACTGCAGGGTTGGAGGGGAAGCATGGCACTGCTGAGCAGAGCGATGGGCTTCAGGCTTATTCATGCAGAGCTGTAATGCAGGAGCCCTACAGTGAGTCTCTTCAGTGTGCCAGGCCATACAGCACTTCAGACAGACCTGCATTATGTAGGAGTCATCTCTCTGCATCTGCAGTGGGACTCGCAAAAGTACCACGGTCCTGGTAAATTCCTGTATAGTCTCTTATGACTGACCTGGCAGCTCAATGGCAAGTGTCGCTGACCTGGCTAATCTCCATGCTTTGCATACGCTGAAATAAAATCTGAGGTTTGAACACCCATGCTACTTGAATCATTAGGATAAACATCTGAAGGCTGTGGTAGTGCCTTGGGTCTATCAGTAACAAAACATGTATGTGAGCTTGTGCTGTCATTTGCTTCATTTCTAGTAGCACTTTACCTGGTGGAAGCAGGCAGGGAGAGAGAGTGGTCAAAAGTGTTAAATTGCTGTGTTGGAGAGTCAGTGAACCTTAGCCACGGAGTCCTCCCACTTGTCATAGACAATTGATTTAAAACTTTTATCCCTTAGCTTCTGATAGCACATTTTGCACATATCATCCTTCTTCATTCTGCCTTACAGCTGTCAACTGCAACACAGGGCCCAGAGGTGATACAAAAATCACCTCTACAAACAGGACACAGGACTAACAACAAAGCACAAAGTAAACTCATGCAGTCATTGCTTTTAGTAGTTAGTACTCCTCAGCAATAGCTGCAAATCAGTGCTTTCCCCCACGGCATTTCTTACCAAAAGCTTTCCTTGAAAGGAAATGTTAGGCATAGAAATGAGGGCAAAAATCTTGATGGTCCCTAAGGTTTTGGAGCATTCAGTTCCTTCTAAAATTAATGGAATTTGGGCCTGCAAATCCCTTACATGGCTTTGAACATCCCATTTGACTAATATTTAAACTGCTGAAGTTCATCACAAACTCCCCAGAGTGACGACTAGCGGGACCTCCCGGGAGTTGAGAATACCAGCAGCTGGCAAGAGGGAAGATGTGCTCCTTCATATGCAGATTAAATGCTTCACTTTCACAGCTGCCAAGCCACAACAGTTACAAAACTTCAATGGCACTTGCAACTCTTCAATTTCATATGTTCATATGTTTCCGAAGTCTTCAATTAATTAAATAATTACCTTTTAATGGCAGTTTTCCCACCCATCAGCTGCTCTGGGTTACACATGTCCCTTTGGCTGTCTGCTATGTGACTTTGTCCAAGGACCAAACCTTTTATTTTTAACTTAACTGTGCTTAGAGACCTTCTTCACCAGTGGGTGTCACTACCATAAGAAGCAGGGGGGCAATTATTGAGGCCACACTTCATGTAAGTGTTGAAATAAGAACTTAAACTGGGAATGTGTGGGTACCAGTTGGCAATTTTCTTGTAGGTTTTGTGAAATCTACTCGAATATTCACAATATTGGTTCATATTAAATACTTCAACTGGTTCCATGTGAAGTGGCAGTACTGCATGTTCGTTTGTGATGCCTGCCTTGAAGATGGGACTGAACAGGCTGTGTCTTCTCTGATTTCCACCACTGAAGGCTGCTGCAACAAGAAACATGATGTTCAGAACCACTCTAGCATGATGGAAACAGCAGACTAAATCTTGTGAAATCTTGGCAAATCTTGGTAAAAATCATGGACTTTCATCTCCAACCTGAAATGTATTTGTTTTTATAGTTGGTTTGAGAGGTGTCTTTTGAACTAATTCTTGAAAAAACCTTGTATTACAACTGTGAAAGATTGTATTCCTGCAGATTTCATATTGATCTTCTGCCATTTCAATTTTTTTAAAATAGAATTGTTTCTTTTTGCTACTCCTAGAGATTCCAGATTTGCTACTTCCAGAAAATCCAGGAGTAGAAAAATGCAACAGCCTTAGGATGGATCATACTACAAAAGGCAGGCTCTAAATAGGACTTTTTAAACCAGTAAATTGTTTAACCCCTGCAAATCTGTCTCCTCATACCGGAGAGAATATTCCTTGGTGCAGCTCTCTGTGGAAAATCTTAGTGTTGATCCCACAATGTTAGACGTTATTTTCCTCCATCAAAACACCCATGAACAATTTGAAAGAAACAAGCACATTGTGATCAGCTGTACAAAATCAGCCCAATAGCTGGTAACTTTGCATTCTGCAGAAAAATAGGAGAATTGTAATTGAATAACAATAATTGCTATTTCTTTTGTATCTTTTATGCGGGGTTTGCAAAACGTTCTGTAAGATTGTCATGTCCTTGCAATATATTGTTAGATATTTTTATTCCCATGTGATGGGCAATGATAAATGAAGTAAATTAATTTGGAGGCATCAGAGGGACCTGAGGATGCATGAAAAGTCAGTAGCAGAGGACAGAAAACAGCTACTGAAGGTTATAACCTGGGTCTGCCAGCTCTGAGGAAATCTTTGTATACACCTTACACTGGACAGAAACCATAGTGGATGCTACCCTGTTGACAAAGGCTTCATCTGGAAAATGAAGATTCAATGTTTTGCGTGTTAATTCACTAAAGACTTTGAATTCTCAAGCATATACTTTCTCATGCAAATCAAAGGGATTTTCTCTCAACTTTTGAATCTTAAAGAAATAAATTTTTGGTTAAAAAAACTGATGTAGAGCAGGGGAAAGGAAAATTGGCACAGTTTGGATTGGCCTTCCAGGTCTGAGAGAAAACTTTAGAGGTGTCAGTGATCTAATTGTGCCTTAATTACCTGTATAATTAAGGTATAATTATTATACCTTAATATATAATTAAGGTATTAATATATGCGTGTCCAGCAGGTTGAGGGAGGTGATTCTCCCCCTGTACTCCGCTCTCGTAAGGCTCTACCTGGAGTACTGCGTCCAGTTCTGGAACCCCTATCACAAGAGAGACCTGGAGCAGCTAGAACAAGTCCAGAGGAGGCCACCAGGATGATCCGAGGGCTGGAACACCTCTCCTATGAGGACAGGCTGAGAGAGTTGGGGCTGTTCAGCCTGGAGAAGAGAAGGCTTCGGGGAGATCTTACAGCGGCCTCCCAGTACCTGAAGGGGCTACAAGAAAGCTGGGGAGGGGAAATGGGTTTAAGCTGAAAGAGGGTAGGTTTAGATTAGATATTAGGAAGAAATTCTTCACTGTGAGGGTGGTCAGACACTGGAACAGGTTGCCCAAGGAAGTTGTGGATGCCCCCTCCCTGGAAGTGTTTAAGGCCAGGCTGGATGAGGCTTTGAGCAACCTGGTCTAGTGGAAGGTGTCCCTGCTGATGGCAGGGTGGGGGGTTGGAACTGGGTGATCTTTAAGGTCCCTTCCAACCCAAACCATTCTGTGATTCTATGATTCTATAATGGGACACATATTTCGGAATACCTGTTCCACTCCAGCTAGGGATCAGAAGTAGCCATGATACAAAGAGTATAAAATATGACAGAATAAAGCATTTCTGTGAGCCCAATACTCTGATGTTTTACAATTTAAGATCCTGAAATAATTGTACATCGATTCAAACATCTCAAAATACCCTGCAAGAGGTAATCAATCCAAAAGTACTTATAAGAAATAATTTAATCAGTTGGTGAACTAAATGACTGCTAACGATGAGTGAGGAAGACTCCCTCCATTTGTGAGCTATTAGCTGGATCATCTAATCTGGTACTGAAGATAATTGTCTACTGATATATATATAAAAAAAAAGTGTTAAAAAAAATTAATCTCAGCAAGTATTCATGTAGTTGAGGGGGATCTCAGAAAGCTGCTGAGATCATTAAATTGAAGGTAATCTGTTGCTGACTTTTCTATTGACAATGACAGTTACAAATGTGACCTTTCAAATGAGGGGATGGGTCACACTGTCAGGCCCCTGAGGGCACTAATGGTCCCTCAGGTCCCTGACCTGCCTCCCCTGGGGCCTCTCCCACCCCTGTCTATGGCCTGGGAGACCCATTTCAGCTCAGCTGGGGGTCATCAGTTCCTATCTGTAAATGTGCCTGCCTGTAACTCTGTCCTGGATGGACCTGGACCTGCACCGTAGGTAGCCTGTCTCATGGATGGACCCCTTGGGAATATCTTGTAGACTTACCTCCAGTCCTGTTTTTCTGAAAAGGCCACTGCTGCCATATCCTAGATGTAGGAGAAGTCCACTAGACTGTACCTCCAGCGCTTTCTTGGATGGTTGCCTGCTTCTGTCTGTTTTTCTCTTTTTGGGATAAAATGCTGTGGAGCAGACACTCCTAAGTGCTGTGGAAGGAAAGGCCACGGCCAACACTCAGAGCTCACTGTGGGTTTGTTATGGACAGACAGTAAGATCACTTGGGGTGCGAAATAGTGACACAGGATGGACCAGGTTTAAGCAGGGGGTAGAAAGAGATATTCTCAAAGTTTCCAAGCTCTGGGGAAATAAATCAGTTGCTGAACAGTTCCAGTCAGTTTGCAGCAGAGATTCAGGTGGTGGAAAAGACCCATGAAACACGGGTGTGTGAAGCACGGCAGCAGCTTTACAGTAGTTGGGTGGAGGGGAGCTTCTGGCCACCTCTCGCACCCCTCAGTGGGGATGTTGACACCCTGCAGCAGGAAAATGCCCAGACTACATTGCTCATGTTCTCCCTTCAAGATGAATGGTGGGAGCTTCAAATAAGCTTCTTCTGGATGGGATTTTACCAAAAGTTTCATAGTATTTCAATTTTCAGCTGGTCTTTGGGGAGCTAATATGTGTCAATGGAGCTCTCTTCAGTTACAGTGACCAGAAGACCAAGCATAGGTTTCCTTATTGAAGACACCTGTAGTATTTGGAAAGAATAGGAAGTTTCTAAAATATCTTCAGTTAAAAATAAAGAGAAGAATATAATCAAAAAAGCATTTTACTCAGGAATTTCAGAAGAGCAGCAAGTTAATTAAAAAGTTACACTTCCACAAAAAAATGGCAATAATTCTAGAAGTTGGGACAAAATGGAACAACTTTAAGAAGAATGAGAAGAAGAGAAACTTTTTTTCCCCCCACACTAAAAATTAATTTGTTAATGAAACACCACACATCAAAAATGCAGCTTTTTCTTCCATGGTATAATTAATGCTGAAACACCTCTGACGAACTGCCTGCTTGCTCAGCACCAGACAGTCACTTGCATGGTTTTCCTGAAATGCTGGAGAGTTTCTGTTTGACCCAGACCCAGCTGATGGCCCCCACGTTAGCAGAGTGTAGAAACACAAGTTTGCTTGTTGTCTGCCTACAGCTGTTGGCAGCATCTTTGACCTTTCTCTTATTTTCCAAGAAGGTACAGGAGAGCTAGACTGTGTATCTTTGTCACAGCAGGCTATTTATTGTCATTTCACAGCAAAGAAAGATAATCTTTACTTTTAATTTAATTACACTACATTCCCACATATGACAATACTTTAATAGGTGCTCACACTAAATCTCTCTAGTAATTTTCTCTGCCTCTTTGGGCTCAAGCCCTTATGGAAATGTAGGCTATTTGTTTCAAAATCCATTCTCTTGTGGACTGCTAGGGTTTTTGTGATTGCTATGCTAATTCCTTCTTGCCACACAATATGCTAATTACCTTTGAAAACAATGTCACACTTTACTGGGAAAATAGAAATGAAATTGGTTTAGGTATCATTCAGAAAATAGTGTGGACCGGAATAGTGACTGAAGATTAGTGCATGATTTTTAAAACATCAGATGGATCCTTGTGTTGTTTTAATAGCAGCAGTGGCAAGTGCTACTGAAAGATTAAATAAACAAACAAAAAAAAGACCTTAACTAATGATTTAGGCCTGAAACTCCAGGTGCAATGAATTTAACATGCCTATTTAGTACTTTCAGAATAAATTAGCTCTGTATCTGTGCATGCAGTCTGAGCTTGCAGAGCCATACATCTTTTGGTATATGGGCCTCTGGCTCACATTCATCTTGGCTTAAGGATTGCTTTTACTTCCTTCCTGGGGGCCAAACTTGGAGTTTGAAAGATGCATGGACCTTTCAGACAAAATCAGGCTCTTGTGACTGGTTTTGTTGTATAAATTCTTCAGTTTTCCTAAGCCAGAGGTGAGTTTCAAGGCATAGAAGGCTGGCAGTGATCAGAAAACTGGTCTGTGAAGCCATGGGGCAGGGGTGACTCCACAGAGACCTTGGGTGAACGAGACTAGACAGAGGATGAATAATACAATTGTTGAAACTAGTCCTTTCCCAAGGCAAGGAAACACAGGAAAGGCAGCACAAGCTGCTATTGGAGCACAGAGGTTTGTTTTCATTGCACTGGCATGTCTACAACACATGCTGCAAGCTGTGGTGTTTATAGCTGAGGGCATTGCAGTAGTCAAGTTTAAGGGTGATGAGTGTGGGGCTTATCTACATTCAACAGGAAAAAGGCATTTGTTGGCCCATATGGGGCAAAGTGATCATAATCATCAATGTATGACATATGATATCCTATGTTCTATGATAAATCTTTCCTAGAAGAAGACTCAGTCTAAAAGATTTGAGTCTTCAGCTGTATTTCAAACACTGCAAGGCTCAGGTGTGCTGAGGTCTGTTATTTACGGTTTGACCTGCTGCACCTAGAATAACAATATACACAGGATTTAAATCTATCCATCAAATTCTAAATTATCTACATCAACTCAGGCAACATGTAGGCAACTTGATGCATTTCTATTACATCATCAAAACAATGCACTATATTTAAATTCTGCAGCAGTAATAACAGACAAAAAGAAAAAAAAAGCCAGATTCCTTGAGTAATACATAGTGTGTCATGACCTTCCTTATAACTGGTGATACTGGTTTAGTTTTGCTACAATATTAATTAGTTTATATTAATTTTCAATTCTAGTTGTAGTTCTTAAGTGAACTGCACATTTGCCAGATAATATCCAGAACACAAAATGCTATTTAGTAGAAAAACAACAATAAAATTACTGTATAGCTTCCTGAGTGTGTGTGTTTTAATTAATCAAAGAAAATACTCTATGTGGAACATAGAACAATTAATTTTGCATAAGAGACAAAGATGAAACTTTTAACTATTCTGTTAGATAATCACAACAAAAAGGCACATGAAACTGAGAGAAAGAAGTAGGGGAAACTACAAGAGGAAGTTAAATGAAAAAGAGTTGGATGGGTTAATCTTAGAGAGGAAATATTGGTAACTATATTTTGAGGAGTTTTAGGGTTCTATTGTTATCGTGAGATCTTCTGTGCACAATACATGGAGATCAGTCCTAATCAAAACGAAGTTCAGTCTGATATGAAAATCCTTGAGTTATTCTTTATCATCTGACAAACTCATAAGTAAAAAATAAAATGTCTTGGTGGATACTAAGAAAAAGACCTGTTAGTCTCGCAGGTGGGGAATTTGAGCCTTAATCCGAGATCCCACTGGCAGCTGTTGGGGCATGAGTTCATGGAGGTTGCAGGCTCCTAGAAAAACCTAAACCATTCTCAAAGGGGTTTGGGTTCCCAGGAAAGGTAGAGTAAAAGACAGCTCCAAAATCCTCATGGTTTACTTAGGACTAAGACCCAGGAAAGTCTGTGGAAATGCTTGTGTCGTCTGTAGTGGACTTGGAAGGACACCCAAATTATTTATTCTACAAAACACGTTCATGGCACCTGAAAAGAAATCATGCAACTAGCTATGAATAACTAACTCCTGGAATTAAACTTGGAGAATAAGGATTTACACAGGTGAATCACAGTCCACCCACTGCTTGTGTCCTCTCTCTTATGCCTGGGCCTTAAGGACAAAAGTATCATCAGATCACCTGACCTCTGTCACCCAACTATCCTTCTTGAGCCTATAAATTCCAGCTGATCAACCAATATTGTTACATTGCTCTGATTTAGCTGTTAACTTCATCCAAGGAACATATTTCCTGCAGGGAAATAAAGTGCAAAACTTTCTTGTGTCAGTTTTTGAGAGATCAGCCACTCTGTGATCTTCTTTCCCTTTAGTCCAGTCCTATCCTTCAGTTAATCTTACACCTCTTGGGAAGGGCATATCTATATCTAACTTACACAACTTAAGAGATACAAGTATTAACACTGACTGACCCAGTCCTTTTCTCCTCATGTTACCTTCCAGTGCACTTTGTCCTTAGTTCTCTAAAATGACCCATGTTTTATCAATCTTACATTATGTATTCCCCATGGTTCAGGTGGCTTGGTCTCCCAGATTACCTCATTGCTCTCACCTGCAAAATGAGACCTTTCCCCCACCTGCTCCAGGTGAAGCTGAGTTCCTGGCTTAATTAGCCAGTACTCCAAAGAAGTTAAAATCTGAAGGAGGAAAGTGGCTTTTTGGCTGTGAAAGAATAGCTACATTTTCATATGAGCTTCTGAGGGAAGGTGCCCTTTAGACAAGGTCTGGCTGAAGGTGAGTGTTTTATAGGATCATGAGGTGGAGGGAGAAGTTAGTTAAAGTTGTTACATGGTTGGAGTTTAGGTACTTAAACATGTTACACGTCTAAATGTTCTTAGTAGCTACTGCTTTCTGGAGATGTGTGTAATGTTTGCTAAGTGTTGCTGAATGGTAGAGATGTAAATACTGTGCTTTGGTTCGGTGATGGTGGTGAACTGCAGCTAATTAATAATTAGTTCTCACAAAAATTAGATGCTAGAACTTGCTTTGAAAGCCCTTTAAAGGGTTGGTTTGGGAGCTCTTTATCCAGTGTCAAAACAGTACTTGGCAAAAATCCACACATGCATGTATGCTTCCTACCCTTCTGAATATAGGAGATCTAGTTCTTTTCTGCAGTAATTTCTATAGAAGCTGTCCTAACCAGTAGGATGTAGCTCCTGTTTTGGAGTCTTCTTTGCTTTGGGTCATATGTGCTGGAGGCTCTCCCAGGAAGTATTGACGTATGTAACAGAGCTCTAGGCAAGCCTGGAAGGTAAACATGGTAAAGCTTTTCAAGTGCTGTGTTTTGCCTGTTTTTTTAAAGACTTCTGTAACTCAAATCTCTTTGTCTTCACGTGCTCTTCATAGTCTATTTAATGCAAGCATTTTCTTGTTAAATTACTGCCTGCCTTTCTCTGTGGTTCTAAACTAGTAATGAAAGCCTGTAGTGACTCAAGGGATCCCTAGGATATTCCCTGGCAAAAACTTATTCCAGTAAGAGTATTTGTACCAAGATTCATTGGGGTAGTGTTGAGCCTCAGGGAAGTGCAACTCTACAGTAAAGTTTTGGGTAAAGCTCACAATGTGGGTTACCATCCTGTATCAGGCTTTTCAAGTCCTCCTTTTAGGGTGGTGCATCAGTGCTCCTGGAAAAAAATGTTCTCTTAGGACTTTTAATAAGGGCAATAAATCCAAATTTTTATTGACAAAACTTATGCCAGGAATGTCCTTGGAAGTTCTTGTTGTCTCTTATCCTTTTATTCTCTTAGAATGGAAAATAAACTGTTACAAAACTTGTGTTCAAGATGTTCTACCTGGTGTTTGTGATGGGAGAGCAGAAGTAGTGCTATTCAGGGGTGTAAGCCTTACTTCCATCTGAAGTTTAGCTTGGTTAATTTAGATTTTCACTTCAGTTGTGATTTGAAATCTTTGTGTGGAAGGGATAGGATGTTGGAAGATACAATATGAACTTTGAGCTGGAGACTGGTAATGATAAATAAACAGAGTTCTTATATGCTGTCCACTGAACTCAGCAGACTAAGACTTTCACTCTAGTTTCAGAGTGGTGGCTGTAAAACTTAGACCAGGTCAAGCTTTATGGGATATACTGAGCAAAGAATGCATCAAACTGCTTTTCAAAAACTGAAGGTGGAACTCAATTAGTGTAAATTAGTGGTAAAATTCTCTATTTTACAATAGAGAGAGGAATTTAGTATTTTCTGCTAATTGTTTTTCCCTCTTGCATGCCAAATGACTTTCCTGTCTTGTCAGTGTATTTGTGAATCATTAATTCATAACCAAACAAACTCTTTGTCTTATCAGTGTGCAGCCAGAGGTTTTTGTTTAACTGTGTAATATGAGGAGCCAAAACTTGTCTCAAAGTTTTAGTTTAGTGAAATGTAATAGACATCTTTCAAGTTGGTTCAGTTTGACTATTCAGGTGATTTATAGTTGAAAGGAAAGATGTTAAACATTAGGTATAATTAATTATATACTCCCACTCCTATGTAACCTGCAGAGCAGACAGTGGGATGCTGTAACATACAGCCAAGTCCTGTAACAGGGTTCTCTGCAGGCTGTGATAAACAGAGCATGTTACTCAGCGGGGAGTGAGACTTCCTCAGACGATGGGCAATGCAATGGGAGTGATGGAAATCAGGCTATTTTTTGTGTGTATGTGGTAGGGCTGCTTTTAATCTAGTATGTACTAAGTGACCTCGGAAATAAGTAAATCAGTAAATTGTAAAAAATGTCAGCCTTGTGTCCAATTTTAGGAAAATGCTGTGCTAGGCTAAATAGGAAAAATGAGTTGTTGGAGGGGTGAGGCTGACTGAATGGAAGAACTCAGTATGAATGATATGTTGTTTTGGTTTCTAGCAAACACTGCTGTGTAAGTAATGCTCTTTGACTGGCTGAAGACCTTATTCAGTAAGTAAATTTAATGAAGTTGAGCAAGTAAGGGAATACTCAAGCAATGCTTATAAACAAACATTGCATGAAGGAGTGGATACATGTGTGTATGTCTGTTGGCTGGGAAGCTTGGCAAATATTTAAGTATGGACAAGGATTATGGAGCTGCTATGGGAGAAGTCCTCCTAGATCTCCTGCCATCCAGCTGGGAAGGAGTACACCTGGAGCTCTTTCCCCTTGTCATACTGTGGATTGGTACCTCTTCTGGTTTATTGAAGCTAGTGATGGCCAGAACTGTTATATATGTGAGTGGATGGAAGGAGGGCAAGTTTAGGCAGAGTCAGCTCTATTACAGAGAGGAAGATGTAGTAATGGTAGTCTGTTCAGTCCACATAAATGGTCTGAGTTTTGAAGAAAAGGCCTTTATGTGGCGGTAAACTTAGGCCCAAATAATACTGGTGAAGATGGGGAATGCATCTGGCAAGTCCTGTTTGTTCAGGTGTGTATGTTTGGGAAGGGTTGAAATGTCTGTGGTACTTGCAGGCACAGGCTAGTGGTGGTATGCAGGAAATAGTTAACTCTTGTGGATAATTTGCAGGGGTCTATTTGGGAAATACAGCTGGTTAAAATTAGTAGAATGCAGCAGGTGACAGTGGATTACTTAATTTCAGAAGGAAATATGTGGCAAGCACTGATGTCCTCCTCTTTCTTTATTATCTTGGCAGGTACTTCCAATCTCATAGTATCACACTGAATCTTCATTGTATTAAACATAAGTGTGTTTTCTTTTTTTCTGAAAGAGTTGACTTAACTTGCTGAAGGTAATTATTTTTCACCCTGTCTACAAGCAAACAAAGCTGCTGTGTGGTGGTGGAGGCAGGGTGAACCTGTCTTTAGCTGTTATATATCTCAGTTGTGACTTCTGAACTTGTGCTTAATTCAGTATTCCTTTAAGAAATATTTTAGGTTTTTTCTCTCCCCCTGGCAAGGATTTGATTAATGTGGTCTCATTCTTCTGTATTTTTACTCAGAATAACTCAGTAAAGTAGGGCTTTGCTCTGAAAAGTGACTCTGGCAGTGTGTTCTGTTCAGTTCTCATTTATTGCCTAAACTATACTAAGCTAAATGCCCTTCCTTTAGAAGTCCAGGGTGTGTGTATGTTAATACAAAGCTACTGAAATTCTTCCTGAGCTTTCAGGAGTCTTGTACTAAATTCCTTGACTTGTGTAGTAGCTCTCTTCATAAAGTAAGGAAGTACCTGCTAAGTAACTGCATCTCTTTTATTTTTTAATAATACATACCATCTGTGTAGCTTCTTCCATCTGATGTTATTCAGGCCCTTCCACAAGGAGGGAGGAGGGAAGCTTTTTATTCTTTCTGGTGGAATACTCTCTCTTACTTTTAAAGTGTAGAAAAAGCACTTCAAAGGATTGTAATGTTTCTCCTTAAACAAGTGTAAAGCGTGAACTTGCATATGAAATAAACTTATCGGTGGTGACACATGAGGTCTGGCTGAACAATGGAAAGTCATGAACTGCAAGAGTATCTCCACTCCAAATGCAGCAATGCTGGCTCTTGTTTAACTGAGTCTCTGTTCAAATCCATTAATCACCTCAAGCCCTGATAGAATGAAGCCCTGGTGAGAGCCACCCTGTATGAGCTTCTTGTGACTGGTAGGTTCAACTGAGTGTCCCCAAAGTGTCTGTAGCAGTCTGGGCACTAGTTCTACTTGAGCATGTCCAAATCTCCACTGTTAAGTTCGAGCATTTTCAAAGCTTGCTCACCAAAGCTGTCCTTGGTGCCTCCATCACAAAAAATATCATTAAGGTGGTATGTATTTCTGCAGCCATTCAGGCCGTTCCAAACAGAAGTGAAGCCTGCAAGTCTGGCTGGGGAAGCACAAACATATCATTTTCATTGCTTTGATATTAGAATATATCAGCTCCCTTAATTCTCTGTGAATTTCCAGGTGCAGCACTCCTGTGTAGGATTATTTCTATCTTGAACAGTCATCTTTGTTCTGGGAACTTCCTGTCTAAGCTGCTGAAGGCAAAGGTGACTCTCGCCTGCAAAGTGTTAGAGCCTTTGTGCAGATGAACTATAAATGCATTTCTTTCCCTTTATAGAAAGAAGCTGTATTAAGGATGTATATCCTGCCAGGCAAAGACCATGGAGTGACTTGTGAGAGAGCTCAGCTCTTATCTGCAGAGCTGGTGTGAAATCTGGGGTGAACAAAGGTGAGAATAGGTTCTAAAGAACAGGTTGATATGTTCTGTAACACTTTCACTTGCTTTTAAAATAATAAGCCCCTGTTGCTCTTCTTTCCATATTTTTGGGCTCTCCTGTACCCTATCTTTCTCATCTGGCATCACTTTTATATAACCTCAAGCCCCAGATTTGGGGTTTACATTTGTGTCTCTGGGACCCTTAAGCTTTGCAGCTGAGTGTGTTTTGAGGACATACAGAATCTATTTGCACTCAAGTATGCTTCAGGGGATTTGATTACAGCTGGGAGGCAGTGTGTGGTGGTGTTGGCAGTGATTTTGTGCTGATGGGGTGTTCGATGTACAATTCTGTTGTATTCCTCTGCTGGGGGCTCCATTTGCTCCTCCTTGTTTTCTGCTTTGTAAGTGTGTTTGCCTTGACTTCAAGAGCAGCTTTTACTTGTTCATCTTTTAGTCTCTTTCTTCTGGGTCACAAGTGATCTATAATTTTTCAGATACTCTGATGCCATGGCCCTGGGACATGTGCTTTTTAATGTACAACGAAATCTTACTGAGTATTTGAGTTATGTACTTAGGCTGGTAGAAGAGCTAATGTGGTGGCTGTGTAGGCAGGGATAAGATAAAGAAAAGTCACTGAAGTACTTGGCTGGAAGGTGGTCTGGAATTCTTGCTCCTAATACTTTGACACCATTGAGTATGTGAAGCTTTTGCTGTGGTGGTCCAGAATACAATTTAAAGTACTTTAATTGTTCCTGACAATGCAGCTTTGTGTCTGAGGAGAGATGATCAGCCAGCAACTGTGACAGTTGAGCTGTTTCTGGGTGTAGCACCGAGTTTTGCTGATGAAGCAGAATGTGCAGACAGTGGGGACTAATCCATTCCCAGGTACTACCAGTACTCTTCCTGTGTAGATTTGCTTCAAAACTTAAGGGGTTCAGTACAGAAGATGTTCAGGGATTGTGTGGGTTTGCTCCTCCCATATAATAGAAACTGAGAGTTGAGGTCTGGGTGTTTGGTGTAAGGTTACACTAGGAAATTCTGAATTAATTCTGAATTGTGATCTGGGCTGATGGAGTTCTGCTGGGTTAGAAGTTTCTTGTGTTGACTAGCTGGCTTTTAGTAAAGTTGTTTGTTGTCTTTAACTGGAATAGAATTAGTGGTGTCAGCTTGACTCTGATCAGATATATGGGTTTGTAGATATACAAAAATTCAGTGTCAAGATCTTACTTGCAGTGTTGCTTCTACTATTCTCTAATTGGTCTCAATCATGTCATAAAATAGAGGATTTTTTCACTTTCCCCTCAAGTGACTAGAAACAGTGCTTAAGGCTATTGAGCACTACAGATAGAAAGTTAAAACCAACAAACAAAAAACACCAAACCAAATAAAGCACCAAAACAAAAACCCATTAAACCTTGGATTTCTTTTCTTGTGAGGGTAAACCTTCTTACCTTCAATATGAGAAATTAGCCAACAGGCTATGTTCTGTAAAGGCAATTTGTCTTTCCTTATTCTAATCTACCTCAAGGGGAATTTAGGTACTTGCCTGTTGTGAACTAAATGTGACTCAACATTAAGCAGCTTGGTAAATTTGTGTTTTGGCCTAATCTACAGTGAGTAGACAATTGATAGGGATTCTTAAGAAAGTGATCCTCATGAGAGGAAGCCCTTGATATCTGGCCGGGGGATTGGTCTTCACTTTTTTTTTTTTTCATCAAAACACTCAGACATTCCAAATAATGTCCTGAAGGGAAATCATCCTTGGTGAAGGAGTTCTTAATTACATTCTATTTCACATTTATTTTACATCTTGATCTTTAAAGCAAAGAAGTGTAATGGTTTACTTCTGAGAAACTGGTGTTGTGGCCTACCCCTTGGGGACTTCTGGGGCAGCACAGAGAATTACAGACCATTAAACTTCTTGCAGAAATCACAAATTGAAAACACAAGAAGCCAAGAAAAGTGACTTGCAATTATCTTTGAGTCACAAACTCGCAGCAATGCCTAATTCACTCCTAAATTAGAAAGGAGATGTTCTGGTGCTGAGAAACATGCCTGCATATCTTAGCAATATGATGAATTGCTTAGAAGCTTTCAATCTAGTGTTGCTTAGAGTGCTGACTCTATCTGCATACAGCATTTTAATTAGTACAAACAATAATTAAGTGACAATGGTGAAGCATTTAGCAAGTAAGAATTGGTATCTATGTTTGTACACCTTACTAGACTCTTGAATGGGAAATAGTGCAGGAAATATTTAATAGCCTTTGAAGGAAAAAACAAAAGTTTTCAATTTATATACCTGCACAAGGAGGACTGATGGTAATGCAGAATGTGAATAATGGATATAAGAACTTGTCTTGAACAACACCTTTATTGCTCCTCTGGTGGGATCAGTTTATTCTGGCAGCTGGATAAATAGCATCACTATTATACCTTCTCCCTTTGGCTGCAGCTATGCCATTGAAAGTATTTTGTAGTCTGCAGCTAAGGTTCTGGAAATCAGCATCATTTTCTAGTAAAAATAGTCAGTTGGGGGTGGAGTGGGAGCTTGAATTTCCTATCGGGGTCACCTGGCCTGTTCCCAAATAAAGCTCATTGCTTGGCAGCAGATGGTGGCATCCCGCAGACTCATCTTTGAGAACTGCCTTGTGATAAGTGACCTTGGAAAAGGGCAGAGAACTGAGGGGTGAGGAGCAGAGCTCTGTCTTTGAGATATCAGACAGTTTGTGGGCACCAGTTTGTGCAGCATCAGAACTCCTGTTTGGTGAACTTTGTCCTGCAGCATGGAAGCTTCAGACCTCAGAAGCTTTGAATGTGTAAGAGTTACAGGAGGGTTTTGGGTGACAAGTACAGCCCTGCTGTTGACTCAGGCTGCTGAGGCTTAGTGTACAGAGCTGCTGTTCACTGGGGATGCCAGGAAACAGGCTAGACCTAATGAAATTTAGAGTGACTCCAAAACCACAATGCCAGCAGCTCTGGTTTTGCCTGAGGTGTTGTGAAGTTTTTACTCCTCATAGGAGGGTTTCTTATTTGTGTTTATCTGGAAAGACCACTGTTTCTTCCTGCATGCTCTGCTATGTCACCATGTAACTTCTGCTATGTCACCATGTAACTTCTGCTATGTCACCATGTAACTTACTTCTGCTATGTCACCATGTAACTTCTGCTATGTGTGTGAGTTTAAGGAAAGCTTCCCATACAGGAAATGGCTTCTGTCAAGCATGTATTGCTGGGGTGAAAGTGGATAGAATCCACAGTATGGAAATTGGAAAGAATACACCTCCCTTATTGTCACTTGTCTGAAGCTTTGATGTTGATCTGTGTGCTCTGTCTCTGTATGAAGCTATTTTTCCTTTTTGGATTAACCCTCCTCTGAACTTGGTCAATCATGTAAATTGCTGGGATAAAACAATCCTGTAGTGTGTATTAAACAGTGTGAATGAACACTCATGGGATGGTCAGAGATACTTTAAGAAAGACCTGCTTTGGAAATGACTGCTGACTTAGGCAAATCAGTGCATTTGCTGATAACTGTGGTGCAGAATTACTAATGTCTTTTGTGAGTTACTCCTCAGGAGTAGGGGATTTACTTAGAGAAAAAACACTAGGAATAATAGTTATTACCATTTCCCTCAGTGACAGTTAATTTTAAGCCTGAATTTCAATTATATAAATACCTGAACTGGAATAAATCTTTATTCTGGGAGGAATCTGTCTATTAGAGCAATTTAAATTAGAATAAATATTAATTAATGCTTTTGCCCTTTAAGAAAAACTCTGCATACCCATTAACTAATTACCCTCTTGCCTGCTGATATTGAACTTAGTGCTGAAACATTTCATTCATATCCACAGCTGTCATTTTTGCCCATAAATAATTTTAATTATGCACACAGAAAATTGTAAGGCACTTGCATTGTGTATAGAGTACTGGGATTTAATTATTACTTGACTGCATGTAAAGAAAGGGCTTGGGGTAAGCAACTGAAAAGCTAGACCGAAGTGTACAATGATGTGTCTACAAAACAAATATTTTCATACCCCAAGTGATTTAAGTCAGGCTGTGTCACTTGATTGTTTTATTTACTTTTCTCTAGTTTGACTGCTTTCCAGTCAAAAATTCAGGCTTTCTGCTAGAATTTTCCTACTGAAAGGAATTAAAATAAGCTCTGCTGCTCCCAGAGCAACCTGAGGTTGTTTTCTATGGCTTTCTATGAGGCCTAATAAGATACAAATTCCCACCTGAAGCTTTTCTCATAGCTCATTTGCTTGTAGCTTCCGGAGTCCTCCACCTAAACACTGGAATAAGTTTTGCAGAACCCAAAAGTGCACTTCACCCAGCCTTCTACAAAAAGTCATAGAACAAAAGTCCTATCCCCTTGAGGCAATAACCTCCCTCAGTTTGCAGGAGATCTTTCCTCGGCTCATCCGTGTGGGTTTCACACAGGGACACAGGTCAAATAGTCTTCCTTTGTCTTCAGAGAAACTGTGTTTTTCTGTGTACTCCAGCTCTTACTAGTAAAGTTACTGGGCTTTTTCTGATCCCCCAGTCAGTCTGTGTTCAGTTTAATAGGACTTTAATCATGTAGCCTGACAGCCTTGGGTCTAAATAAGTTGTTAGTAGCATGCAAAGGAGGGGTAGGTTGGTGACACCTACATGTTAGATCCTTTTCCAGGGAGATGCCTCATTTTCAGATGTCTGAGTAGTGGTGACAAGTGAGAAGGAAGGATGGACAGTGATTTTAGGGCTTCACTGCTCCTTCCTTGCTTCACTTAAATCCTCCCAACATGAGGCCACTAAGCTCTTAAGATAAAATACCATTGGAAAGAAGATTCATGCAAGAGCATCAACTTGTGGAAGCTCATCACTAGTCTCAGCTGGTGAAGTGACACCTGCTTTGTCCATGGTTTAGGACTTTTCAGATGGTCAAGTTCAAGTGAACTTCACTGAGCTGCATCAGATCTGTCATGCCAGGCCCTGATTAATAATGTCCATAGAAAGGATCCCTTTAGCACTGTACTGACTCCAGTGGAGGTCTAAGTGAATGCTTAGGAAGGGGGAATTATTTGCTTTGAATGCTCTTCTATTCTGTATTTTTAAGCCCAGAGAACTTCCTGAGCTGGTAATGGTTTATCTCTATTTATATTACTTGGTGAATTATTCCTTACATAATTTCTGTAAGAAACTTGATAGCATCAATCTGCCCAAGAAGGAATACTTCATCTCCTAAACCTGAATATCCTTTACCTTGTTTAGCTGAATTAATTTGTTTTTTAAATAGAAACTTTTTTGTTCTTTCCATCAACAGACACATAGCAGAATTGAAAGCTAGGCAGAACATACAAGTCCTGATGCCGTTTATCCTGCTTCCAAGAGGGGACTTTCAAAGGTAGCTGCCTGCTAACATGGCTATTGAGCAAACTGGGAGCAGGAGTGCTTCTGTGCAATGCAGGAGACCGTGGGAGTTTGTGGAACAGAGGTCATAGAGACTGCTTTTCTTTCCAGGTGTCTTTACGTTTTCTTAATGTAACTACATTTAACTGGAACTGTCAGAAGCAGAAAGATAAGCAAGATCATGGATAGACCTTGAGGCTGAATTTGGGAAAGAATATCCACGTTTCCCAGCAGGAAATAAATGGAGACTGACATGTGCTTGCACAGAAAGTATCGCACAAAAGAAAGTGATACTGATTGCAAGGTGCTTTTCACTTAAGATGCCTCAGATTTGAAGGGAAAGTGTGGTGAAAAACTTAGTCAGATATGCTGCAGCAAAATCCTTTAAAATAAGAACAAGAGAAGTCTGCTCTTGACTGGTCTACAGCAGAGCGCTCTTGTCCAGAAGCTTATGTGGAACTGAATAAATCATCAAGGTGCTGCCAGCCAGCTTGTGGTGTAATTCCTTTTTTTAATTAAATAAGTTGGAAAGTCAGATGCAGAATCTAAGACCTGAAGACTTGAAACTGTGCCCTCTGTTTTACTAGCACTTCTTACAGTTTTCAGGAGCTCTTGTTCTTTCCACAGGGAAGCAGCTCATAGATGAGCTTGTATGCTTCATTAACAAATGTCACTTCTAAGCAGTGAAGGATATATGACCTGGGAACTGGGGAAAAACACATGAAGTGAGAACTTGGAGGGAATCTTTCACCTGGATGGTCTGAGAATGCAGCTATCATTTGTTATCGTTGACTGAATTACATCTTATGATTTGTTTTGCAAATCAAAACCTTTCTAGCATGCACGCTTTTTCCTTTTATTTTTCGTTATCTTGGCAGTTTTTCCTGTTATGTCTTAGAGTACATCTTCTAATTCCCTTCAGACAAACCAAGACATGAGTCAAGCTAAGAAAATGTGCATACATTTTCACAAAATTTCCATTATAACAATTTGAAGATGTGCTTAGGTTAAAATGTAACCAGGATTTGAACCAAGGTCTTGTGATTTTAGCTAATGTTTTGCCTTTAGTTCTACCATCTCTTTTAGCAGAAGAATCAGGAGTTACATTTTTTTTTTCCTGTTAAAACCACTTTTTCCACTTAGTTGTCCTGCTTCTATATGTATTATGTAGTAACTTGGTTTAGTCAGAAACTCTCTTCACTTCTTCAAACTGGGAAGGGACTAATTAATTGTTAACTCCTGACATTGTTGTTTTCATTCAGCTTCTAATGAAGCAACTGCCTCTGGAGTTGGTGGGATTTTATCTGTATGTGTAAATCTAGAGTACAAAATTTGAATACAGGCCTTAGGCTTTGACTGGAAAGGAATAAATTGGAACGGGAGATTACAGCTTCTCTGGTTTTAGGACTAACCATGGGAGCCTCTGAACTTTGCCACCTGATACTACATCAGAAATGCTGCTGCAGGCCTTGCCTTTTGATTGGGGGATTTTGGTTTTGGTTAAGTGAAACACTTGAGATACAACACAATGGGATTGGAGAGGAGGTGAAGCATTGCTCGTATTGATTTCCTTAGAGGTAGCTTCTGCAAGCATCTCCTCTTTCTTGCCCCCTTGAAAATTAGACTGCCATGTGAGGAGAGGCTTGCATTTTTCTTGAGTGAGGAGAAAATCCCTTCGCAGGGAAACAAGGAAAGTAAAGTGACTTGGTAAAAAGTGAAGAGTTGAACCTACATTAGGCATTATGATCAACTGCTGAAATAAAGGGAAAGATAAAAAAGTTAGGGTGGTGTCTAAGAGATGGAGCCTCCTTTTAGCTCAGTATGAATGTCAAATAATAGCTAGTACCTTGTCTCAGGGCACTAAACAAAACATCAGCGCATTAGTTTCTGCCTCTCCCTGAGCTGGGTGGAAAGGTGCCAACCCCTTGTGGGACACCTGCTGCCCTGCATGTGAGGTGTCTGTGAGGCTCAGTAGCTTCTGTTCTCTCCCAACAAACTGTGAGAAAGAAAACAGTAATGTTATCTCCCATGCAAACCTTGGTCTGCCTTCTCTAGTCACAGCCATGCATACAGGAGTAAAAACCAGATTTTTTTCTGTGTGGAAAGTATACCTCTCTTGAGTTGCTATATCCATCATGAACTGAGATAAGTAAGTATTCTTAAAAAAAAATATTGATTTTTTTTTTTTTCAGAACTAAAGCATCAGACTTGAACCTTTGTCACTGTCTTATGGGCAAATTTATCATTAAGCTTGAAGTGAGCATTTAAAAACCATTTTGTTAGTCAAATATTATCAAAACAAAGCATTTAAATGATGCTTTGTTTCAATATATAGATGTCAAAGATTTCCTTTCTAATGAACTGTTTTGTTGTTTTGGGTTTTTTTGATGAAACTTTGCCAGTGTGAAGTTTATGGTGCGATAAGGAAGCAGGAGGTAAGGAGATAGTCAGTCCCTAGAGACTGGATTCTACACAGAAAATGGATGTCTCTTGTTCTCTGCCATTATTTATGATTTGTGTAGCAGGCAGAAAGGGCTTTTTCTCTATGCAAACCTGCCTCACCCTGCTCCAGTTTTCTTGACTGACTATGCAAGTCAGATCCTTGGAAAATAAGTTGTTTAGGTGATATGCAGTATAGTAGATTTACAGACTTATTCAGGTCCGTCAGTAATGACTTTTCTAAGGCTTTAAGGTTCTCTAATAACAAAGATGGGGAAAAAATAATGCCAAGCTTTCTCTGACTGAAGTAAGAATTGTTCTGGCTGCTCTGTCTGCTAAAGCTCACATCTTTCCCTGCTGTTAGTGGTAGGAGGGAATGGAACAGGCAGAGACTAATGCCTTCCCCATGTGCTTTAGGCTGGGAGTATCAGGAGCAGTGTGGGCTCAAGGACTGGGTTTTACTGGGCAAAAATAATTGAACTTGGTGAATTTGTTTTTAGACAATGAGCAGAGAAACCCCAGAGAGCACATAGATGTTTCATCAGGGTTATGGATGACTTACCTACCTTTGATTTCATCAAAAGAAAGTCTCATATTAAGTAGAGATGCAGCCCATTGCTTTCACTGTACTTGGCTTTAAAATAGCAATAATAACGTGCTTCAGTCCCTTACTGAATGAAGGCCCATGTTAGTGGGCTGATAAATAGCTGCCTGAATCAGGCTGCTGAGCACAAGCAGGGAACGAATTGTACAAAGAGACATAGTGAGTAAGTAAGTGGTCTGACCTGCACCACTGCCTCTCTTGCTTCATGTGCACCACTGGCTTGCTTGAAGGATTTAGTTCTGCCACTTAGACCTGGGTAGAAAAGATGTAGAGACAAACTTCCCTCTGTGTGGGATGGACAGGCTCAGCTGTAGTGTGCAGCTCTCCTAAATACCCTTTGTAGGGTTTTTTCTGCATTGCCCCATATTGCTGCCTTCTCTAGTCACTCTAAGGCAAAAATTGACATTGCAGACTAGCAGTTGCACCAAGTCTGTCTGACTTTTTCTTCTTGGCTTAGTTTTACCTGAGACTTCATCTGCAGGGCTGAGCTAAGAACTGCGTGCACATTCTTTCACTGCCTGACTCTTTAAACAAAAAGGGGGAAGAGGGAAAAGTAGCTGAGAAGTCTCTTGCTTGCAGGTAGATATTTGAGAGGATCTTGTAGTAGCTTCAAGCTCTGCTCTTTCTACATGGATAGGTCTCAAAGACTGTCATAGAAGATAGATCTGTAGTAGAAATTAGGAAAAGCTAGATAAAAATGGTTCTGCATCCTCCTCCTGCAAATTCTCCAGAGACTGAAGTTGCCACTGAGTTTGCTGGTACAACTCACTTCTGTAGCTGAGCTAGATGATGTTAGCATTCTTCAAAATTCAATCAATGTCAGAAAGGAACACTCTCCTGTTACTTCTGGAGCTCTTGCCTCTGATCAGGTGAACAGCTTGCTCTGGTGAAGGCAAATAATTACACAACACTTCTGGATGCCTAGTGAGTGCCTCAAAGTCTTGCAGTGATCATAGAGCAAAAGGAAAAAATCAAAATAATATGCTAAAATAAATAACTGAGCTGTCTCTATGGCTGGGGCTCAAGGTTGTACTGATGGCATGAAAAAACAGACGTTGGATTTAAAAACTCTTGGCTTATAACTTAAGCAAGCTGGGTTGAATACTGTGCTCTGCTAGTGACTTCTGATATCCTCTTGGTTAAGGCTGTCTCTGATCCCAGAGCCTAAAAGTGGTATTATAGGTGGAACAGGCTTGAACTGGTCTTGCATTGCCTCACTCAATTATTTAACAGACAATGCACCTGCAGCAGTATGGTAGTTATCCTGTGTTGGATGCTGTGTTTCCACAGCTACCATGCCTGGTGATGGCTCAAAGCTGGCTTGTTAGTGAGCAGCCATGTGCTTCATCTGTAGTGCAGGCATACTGTCAGTCACTGAATTTCATCCTGCCAGCTTCTCCATCTGTAAATAGGGCATGATGAGGCTTTTCATTCTGTAGTCTGTCTCTCTCTCCAGGGCAGAGGATTGTTTTTTTAAGTGTGCACATCTATGTATATAGACAATTGCACATTGAGAACCAAAGTGCCTCTAAGTACCTCAATAATGTGCATTACCTCCAAAATAAGGATTATGGTTTTATTTAGGAAAATTGCTTGCAAAATGTTTACTTTGAAACCTGATAACCAGAAAGAATTTCTGCTGTAACAGGAAGATGTACTACAACTGCATGCAATATGAGATTTGACACAACTCAACTAGCCACTGGTGATGGAGTAAATAGTGTAATTTGACTGGTTTAAGTACTTTTTCTTCAAAAGGATCCCTTGTGAATTTATGGGGGGTTGGGAGGGTGGAGGGAAGTGTCTCAAATAGTTACTGGAGTTATTGACAGAGAGATGTCAGCTAGGAGTAGTATACTTTCTAGTATAGGAAGAAGTTTGGTATATTTTCTATTTACTTACAACTTCTCATGCTACAGGTATCTTCTGTAGGCAGTCACTCATCTTTTCAATGTACTACAAATACTCTGAATTCCAGTCTATTATCTAGGAGCTTCTCGGGTTTGAGCTCAAACTTTCTTGCTTCAGTTGCATAGCTGCAATAACTCTCCTCTACTCCTTAACCTTTCTAACAGTATTTCAGGGTAGAGAAGAGAGTGCTTGAGTCAAATAACTTCAAAAAATGAGGAATTTAGTTGAGCTTTTCAAAAGCTTTAAACTGGAGATAGTCCAGCTCTGAAACATAAGTTGATGTCAGTGTTGCAAACTACAGAAACTGTGTTCCAAACTTTAAAAGTAAGCTGGAGAAGATCAGTATGCTTTGTCTGAGGTTTTTCTTTCACTATTTTTGGAAATATATTACAAAGAGTACAAGAAGCTATAAAAGCCTGTATAGAAAAGAAGATAGTATGAACTTGAAGTACCAGGGGCTATTCTACGACTCAAAAGACCAGTCTTGAAAAGTGTATTTTCTTTCAGTAGAGCAGGAGGCATAATTAAAAACCCACAAAATTGAACTTTCATATTAAAATCTTACTATTCATTGTTCTAGCAGCAGTAATCACACAACTTCAGTGCATTTCCTGTCAAACAGTTACCAATGGGGCTGTAAGAACATAACCTGGTCTGCATAAGTCCTTAGGAAACCCTCTTTCTGATGGCTTCACTCTAGCCATGACAGAAAAAGCAATTGTAACTTTCATCAGTAGCCAATTTTAACTTCCTGCTGGTTCAGTTTCAACTGACCTTAGAGTTATGCACAAGAGTTGTGTTTTCTAGAGCTTTCCCTTTTGAGACCTACACTACATTTCTAAAGGCAATCACCTCACCTGCAGTCATATTCATGCTCTCACTTGTGACTCCTAACAGTAGCTGAACCCAAGTTTTGGGCGTCTTTTTCTCAAACTCAGTACTCCTTTGCACCACAACTGAATTATTACTACAGGGTTCATATGTGCAGCCCATGTGCAAATGAGAACTGGAGGAGTCACTGAGGGGTGACCTAATAAATGTTTATAAATATGTTAAGGGTGAATGTCAGGAGGATGGAGCCAGGCTCTTCTCGGTGATGCCCAATGGTAGGACAAGAGGCAATAGTTGTAAGCTGGAACACAGGAGGTTCCACTTAAATGTGAGAAGAAACTTCTTTATGGTGAGGGTAACAGAGCACTGGAACAGGCTGCCCAGGGAGGTTGTGGAGTCTCCTTCTCTGGAGACATTCAAAACCCGCCTGGACACTCTTCCTGTGTAATTCCGTTTAGGTTCCTGCTCCAGCAGGGGGATTGGACTGGATGATCTTTTGAGGTCCCTTCCAATCCCCAACATTCTGTGATTCTGTGATATTGCTGCTCTACAGCTAAGCCTCTCTGCTCTCCCAGGTATGAGGCCAGTTCACCTGAAAAACTCAAAGCCTTTCAAGAAAGCCTGCGGTTTGGAGGGTAAATCCACAAAACTTGGATATCAAAATTCCTGGGGAATCTCTGTGCTCAGCTGGTAAAAGCCCATTGTGTTCCTGTGAGGTATTTCTCACAGCTTATGGTGACTTGGCACATTGGAGAAAAGAGATGAGGTGTTTCTCATTGAATCTAAAATAGTTAGGAGTGGTGGTGTTGTTAAAAAGTAGGAGGTGGAAGGATTAAAAAAGGACTGGAAGGGTACAAAAGAACAGAAAAGTTATTTATCAGAACACAAAAAAACAAGGTAATTGATTGTGATGAGTAAGGTGAAGGGAAAGGACAAAATGACTTGCAAATGGAACCAAGTAACAAGAATCTGTTATTCCTTGGGAACTGAACATATCCTTTAGACATTAAGGACATTCAAAAAAGCAGAAGGAGGGAGAGTGAGAAAAAGAGTGAATTAAAGTGCTATAAAATACTGTTAATGGCTTAATCCTCAGTTATGGATATTCAAAGTTCATGTTCATAGGGTCACACAGACTAGCATGAGGTGTTTCTCTGGAATTCATATGTGCCTTAACTGACTTGCTTGAGTGAGTCAAAGCTACTTCTGTGTGAGAGTTGGAATTTGTTCTTCAGGTTGAAACTGATGTGCTTTATAAAAGAGATTAACAAAACTGCTGGTGGTAGCTGTCCTACTTTCATCAGGACAGAGATAATCACATTTGATTGAAAGTTCTTGGGACTTTTCCAGTATGAAAAGGAGTGACAAGCCACCTTGTATGCAGAGTGGGATGTGCAGGGGGCAAAACTAGGTCACAGAAATGTGACTTGGCTACCAGGTTTTTGTCTAGATTAGGATGGCGTAACTGGATGAGCATCAAATGAGGAGACACAGAAGTGGAAGATCAGTTACCTAATGTAATGCCTGCACTCTAAATCATGTGAGGCTTCATGGTTGCACAGTTTTAACTCATATGACATGACAAAACTGAGTGCTCAAAGCCAAATGTCAGTTATTTGATTTAACGGGGTCATGAAGAGAAATCTGAAGTTAAGGGCTTGATATGTGGATAAAGGGGAACAGATCAACTAAAGCTTGTTTTTAAAAAGGAGCTAATAGGTGATGGTGTCATGTAGAGATCTTCAAGTGAACAGTCATCAGTCTGTAGAGAACTTGTCTCCTCTACTAGAAGTTAAAATTATCAACTTTTTAATATATATGTGTTGACCTTTGATCCATGTGAGATAGGCTCTCGCGTGGTTCGCCCATTTACAGCAGAAGGAACTCAGCACTCTATCTATAACCTGAAATGAGTGTATTGGTGGATCATTTCATTCTGACTAGTATGAGGATGGGGAATTGACTTTAAAAAGCAACAATCTGGCTTGTAACTGGATTCCATATTTCATCAGGAAAAAAAAGAATCACTGCTATATTTGTCAGAACTGACAAAGTACATTGGCCTGCAACAACTCAGGGAAACAAGGCGAATTATTTTCCTCTACCTGTTAGCAGCTCAGCTGGGAGATACAAAGACTTTTAAAAAGATGTGTAAAAACTCAAATCATATAAAGAAAAGGAGAATGTTCACTTTTGTCACAGATCATTGTAGATCATTGGACTTACTGAGGCTTGCAGGCAATGGAGTGGCTGTTTTGACTTTGGTAGAAATTACATCAATTTAAGTGATTGGATACCTTTAAGACATACACTTTGACAGATTAGGGTATCAATAAAAGACCAGAAGCATTTACTGAAACTGTATTTGGACCAAGGTGACAGAATCAACACATGTTTTTTGCTCAAGTTTTTGGTATAATTAGTAGTGCAAAACTGCAGTTGACACTTGTGCAGAAGCAAAGGGAAACATTGAAACTTTCACTAGTAGACTTTAAATTTCAGTTGAATATAAATGTTTTACCACTAACATGTTTCATATTGCACTTTAATGAGACTGAATTATTGGAATCATGGATGTTATTTTTTTGAGAAATGAGTTTCACTATCCCAGTTGCATTAGAAAAGGGACTTGAAATTTATTTTGTATGGTGTGCTGCAAACCATGTCAATGTGCAAATCCTTGAGCCAATATTTGTATGCTAGATTCTAATGAGGCAAGAATCTGAAAATCAGATTAACAAATCAATACTTGCATGTCTTTGATCAGATGAGTTTTGATCATATTTGAGGTTTTTGGAAGTCATTTGTATAACTTGCAGAGTGCTCTGAACTTGAGGCACTCCCCTCTCCCTCTTCCTGACATGTGTGCACACTTTCTAAAGCCTGCACGTGGAATTGGTAATCTTCTGTAACATGAGCTGTTTTCTAGCTGAAGTTTCTTTTGTTTGAAGTTTTGACAAGCAATGCAAAAATCAAAAGCAAAATAAATCTAGCAAGGTAGCTGTGTAAGCCAAGTATCTGAGAAATTCTGAGATCAAGCTGTACGCTTTCAGAGCATGGGCTCATATGAATGTTAAAATAACTGGCAGCAATATGCATAATGTTTTGCCCATGTTTTGAGACTGGTTGGAATGGGTTCATGCAGTGGTGGTTGTAGTGTTATGAATTCTTGTGTAGTGTGCTTTAGAGACTGGGGCCTGGCCCTGAAAACCTGTACTAATCCCATCTGGCCTTCACAGGTGTAAGCAAAGTCTTCTAGGGTTAAGAGCTTGTATGATGGTACCAGAGGTAAATGATGAAATAACACAGGGTTGGGGCTCCATAGAAGGCTGCAACAAGTGTCCAGATCAAAGCACATCCAAATCAGGCAAAAGTTCAAGCAAAATTCTGCAGATGAGTCCTGTATCTATATTATTGTACTGTGTCTTCTAAGACCAGTGTATTCTGCTGGAAATAAAATAGAACCTGTTTGAACACTTAGATTTTTATCTTGACAATGACAGTCTGAAACCAGTGAGTCTTGATATTGAGGCTGATTTGGCTAAAAGATTTGTGATTAATTGTATGTTCATTTAATTATCGAGAGAGGAATTGGAAGGAAGCTGAAAACATCTTCACTGACAACACTTCAGAGCATAAGAATGCCTCTGTATAGAAACTTCTATTCTGCAAGACACTTCAAGCGACACTAAATATTTGCATTCCTATATTTTTTGGTTTTCAAGTCTTTGTCAGTCACTGGATAACTGTCCTCTTCACTGATGATGAATCCAGCAGAAGTAATTTCTCTTTTTTTTTTTTTTTTTTGGGGGGGGGAAATTGGGGAAAAACAACCTTTTTGGAAAACATGCTTGTGGATAAGGTGTTGCCTGAGATGCTGTGATGACTATTCCTTTGGGAAATCATCTATGCCACACTAATTGTGACAAGACATGCGAAAAAGAACTGGACAATAACTTTATGTAGAAAGGGACTCCTGCTTTGCAGTTCAGCACAGTAAGTCTCTAGTTTGGAAAGAAAGGACCTACCCTGCTGTGTAAATGAAGAACATAAATGGAGCAGAACACTGTTTTTGATAAAGATAACTTTATGTGCGTGCCTGACTAGGTCCTTTGCCTCCAGTGAACTGGAGTCAGATTCCTAGTTATATTTACAGACTATTGAATTGTAGATGTCCAGGACTGCAACTCTGGAGCTGGTTTTTTTTTTTTTTTTTTTGGGATTGTAATAAAAGTAGCAGGACTAAAATAGGATTTTTAAACTCTTATTGGAGCAGAGTTATGCAGGAACAGGATCCTCTGATTAGCTTTCAGTTCCTCTACTTCCCAGTGAAGTACAGTTGTTTTCTTGAACTGACAACTTGAAACTGCACTACCTGTACAGCCAATTTCCCTGGTAAGAGGGAAATGATGCCTTTTACAGGGTCTCTGTCACAGCAGGTGTGTTGGGATGGGAAGGTAGTGTACTCCAATGAACCCAGCTGAGGTAGCAGCTCCTAAATGGCCATTACAGGCAGGCATATGTTAGGCTTGCTGTGCAGTAGCTCCTATTGCACTGGGGGGCCAGGAAGCCTTTGGGATTGGCAAAGTGGTTGAAAGATGTTAATCTGAGGACCAAACTTTCCAAGTATTGTTTGTAACTTGATCTTCATCAAATCTAGATTACTTAAAAAAAAAAACACACAAAACAACAACCTCCTTGCAAAAATAGAAATTTTAGTATTGTATGATATTTGGAAACAGTTTTTTCTGCCTGGAGTTTAGTTGTGACATTTGTCTTCCCTTTTATCCAGAAGTTCTTTCTCAATTTTTAGGATAGAAAAATGAGAAATAAACACAAAGCATATGCTGCTGATACTGCAAGGGATGAGCTGAATTTATTTAAATGTCATGGACCCTCTTTCTTTTATTGAGCCACTAAGTATTTGAACAAACAGATCACTCCAACTCAGTTCAACAAACCTATACTCATGCAATACTGAGGCAATACAAAGGATGGCTTTCTAAAGGTCACATACATCAGTCTATCTGTATAAGGATCTGTATACTCCCTCTGTTTTCAGAGGTTGCCCTCTCCACCCCAAACACTTTTGAAATGTTTAAAATCTGTTGTGACTTGGAGTGTTAGCAATTAGAGGTAACTAACCCTTTCTTTCCTTGTGAAACTCTTGCAGTCCATAACCAGAACTGCTGTGCTTGATCTCATCCTTTGGGGAAGTGAGCTGCAGTCCTCTTGTCTGAAGAGGGATATCCTTTCTGAGCCTTTTGGTGTTTGAAAGCCTATGCTTTAGGAAATGGTGCTTTAGCTGATGCAGTTCAGCTCTGTTCATGTGACTCTGCTTCAAGGTTTTATCCTCTGAATATTACTACAATTTTTCTCTCTTCTGAAATTAACAAATCTTCATCTTATTTAAATGCTTCATTTGGAATCTTTGTCATGCATCAATGACACACTTCTGTGGTTTTATGGATGAGAAATGCAGTGGAGAAGGGGACCATAGGGAAAAAGCCAGCAACAAGGCCAAATAAAAACATAATAATTACAGCCCATAATCATTACTGTTACTCCCGTTCTTTAACCAAACAATGATTTGTGGTGTAGTCCAGAGCTGCAGGAAATGAAGCTTTCATTACCACCTCCTGGTTTGTATTTTCTTTTGAGATGACAAAGCAATTTCTAATTGGTATCTTTATCCTGTAACAAAATGCAGGTCTATGAGATGTTTTCAGGTAGCAGGGCTGCTGTCCTGTGGTAAACTGGCATTCAGAGGGAGTGTTCTTCCTGGATTGCCTGAAAACCGAAAGCTGCTTTGAACCTATTACAGTTCTTATAGCTGGTGGAGTTTAATTCCTACTTGCTCCACTTGTTTCTCCATGGCCACTGTACTCCAGTAGAGAACAGGACTACCACTTCTCTTTTACCTCTAAAGTGTAATCCAGTCCTCTTTCTGCAGCAGGGTGCTACCTGAGGCTCCCATAACTCATCCTGCAGCAATCTTTTTCAGTGCTGAAGTGACAAACTTTCCTTTCAGTTAAATTCTAGTCTCTGATTAAAAAAGGCTTTTACCTTGAACCTGTGTTTCCATTTCCCAGTGTATGACTGCTGGTATGATAGTTATCCTAATTTTTTAAAAAGGAAATAAATTATCTCAATTTGTTGTATCTTTTGTCTGTGATGCTTCTACTTGAGGTTGCTATGTATAAGAAACTCTCATCTTTGTTACAAGGTCATGAAAACTGATAGTCTTCACTTGACTAGATCAACTCTGACTTTCCTGGTTTGTTGTTTTGGTTTTTTTTTTTTTCCCTTTACCTACCATATATACTAAAGCGGGGAAAAGTGCAGGGTCTCTGGAGAACTTAAAAATAAAATCTGAGAAATTGCTTTGCTTATTATCTTGTACTGATCTTTTGTTCTCAGAGTAGAGAAAGCTTTTTCCCTGCCTCTTACCTGTGGAAATAAGTATGAAAATAAGTCCAGGTACTTGATGTCAATTATAGTGATACTATTTAAATGCAAATTTTGTTTTGGTCAGACTGATCCCATAAGATGAATAGAGGGTATTTATGTAAATAAGCATATTGTAATAAGACAATGAAGTATTTGTAATTTTGGTTGTTAGCATTTTCCCCTTTCCCAGAGGATGAGTTGGCTAGGTTTTTAGGAGCACAGGGAGGGATGGGAGTGGCACTTGACATTCAGTGTTGTGGGATAAAATTGTATGGAGCCATAGGCTGCAGATTGAAACAGATCAGGTTCATTAGATGCCCAACAAAAGAGGACTTGTAATTTTTCATTAGTAGCACTCTAATAGGAAACTGTAGGGAAGCAATCTAGTATCAGCCTTTGGAGATGTGATTTTTTTAGAGTTTAACCTTTCAGTTTTTTACAAGTTTTTCTGTTTCCTCCCCTCTTCTTTGGAGATTAATTGATAATACAACCACTAACATTGTCATATGAATGAAATCATTCTTGTATGCTTTGTGTATAAGAAGCAACTTATTTTTGTATTGGTAGCTAAAATTATTTAAAATAAACTGCACCACTAATGCAAACATCAAGAAACTTAAAATGTTGAAATCTATTTTATTTAGACATAAACCCAAGCTAAACTTCATGGCTCCTTCTGTAGTCAGCGGAGACCAGGCGATACCTCCAGAAAAACTTTGAATGGAACAAACTGCTCTTTAGAGAAGTTTTTCTATTTCCATAGGTTATGGAAAGAATATGGATAAGTTGTTTAGATTAGATACCTATCAACTTAATCAGAAAAGATGAATTGGGTCTTAAAGGACTGAATAGTATTTCTTGCTGATCTAAAGCTAGTATGCACTGATTTGGGTTGCATAGACTTGCAGTGGTAGTATTGTCTGGGATTCAGTTCTACTGTGGTGGATTTCTTTGAAATTAATAACTAGGGACCTGGTCAGCAGAAATAAGATAATTCTGTCTTGTACTTCTCTCTAACATATGCTGTACCTTAATCAATAAGATAATTCTGTCCTGTACTTCTCTCTAACATATGCTGTATCTTAATCAAATCAAAGCAAGATGTTAACAGGATGTTGGTATCTTATGAAATAAAACATTTAAACCACACTGAAAGGTGCCACCAACATAATCTTTTATTGTTACCCCAAGGTATACTACCATATCCAATATGCATAGCTTTAAGTTGGTACTCAGCTTTTTTCAAGCATGTTAATTTGTTCTATAAACCCTGAAAAATATATTGCACTATACTGAGAAAAAAGTAATTGTAACTGCTACTTATTTAAAATTGGTTGTGATTTGGTTTCATTGTATTTTTTGCAAATATTTGAGGTCCTGAGTGTCACTACTCTAAAAAGCAATGTTCCTGGAAATTTGTAACTGGCCTGAATTTTTATATGAAAGTAACTTCAGATATTGCAGACTGCAAATATCCTAAAAAAAATCCGTGAAAGATATTGCAAACAGGACCAACATTAATGTGAGTCGTATAACTACAATACTGTTGAACTAAAATACTTCAGAATGTAACTAGTACTTAGTATCAATACTTTAAATATTCTTGCTTTCTTTTGTTTTTAGTGACACTTTGGATTTGTTTTAAGCTTTCCTCCCCTACAGTCCTGAAAGCAAGATATTTTCTATTTTACATGAAAGATTGAGATTTCTAGACGGTCATCTTGTCTTGCAGGTAAGAGCATGGCCTTGGTTCCTCTGGAGGTGGCTTGTGTGTAGTCTGCAGTGTGAATGCTTTCAGTCTGAATGCTTTCAGTGAGCTTTCTGTCCCAATCTTCCTGTGTAGAGAGCTGTGGCTATCTAGGATCTGGATTTACACACAGCAGTGTGGTATCACAAGGCAGAGGTATGAGTCCAGGTCATGACAGCTGTCTGTCTATCAGTGCCATGTTCCCACATCTGATTTAGCAGTGCCACTGGATAGTTTATCAAGTTGAGGATACCATTGCACTCTAGGTCTCTGGCCATATCACTTACTACACCATACTGCATTTGTAATGATTGAAGAATTACCAGTAAATATTAGATTCCTGTTTCTTAATGGTAATGTACAATGGCTGTTAGACCATTGAAACAGTGAGGTAGGACTTTGCTTCCTTATATTGACTACGTGTACATAATAAAATTGTCTTTTGATCTACTTACCTATAGGAAGAGTTTTCTTTATCTGCTGTCTCTGATGTTTTAAATACTCTGGATGATACATGGTGGTGACTGTAAGACCACTTTGCTCTATTCTAAGTGGAAATTTGGCTTCAGGAGTCATGTCTGGAGGTGCAAGGCAATGCACTGGACTAAAAATGTCCATTCATTTTAGGAATTGGAGGTTTTGATGTAACTTTACTAAGTTTGAATGTACTACGTAGTTATGTCAACATGTAAGACCTCTTTTCTATCTCATCTGCTTAGTAGGTAAAGGTCAGGTTTTTTTAAAAAAGCTGTACTGAGAATGAGAACATAATGTATTTTTTCTTACCTCTTAAAGACAATTCTAACAGAATTGAATAAGCTTTAAAATTCTGAAACTTCTTATGGCTTTTTTTCTGAAGGGGACTGTCTGATAGAATTTGCTAGAGAAGTAAAGAGTAAATTTTCCCATAACTTGGTTATAAAAGCATGTGGATGGCTCAGTAGAGCTACAAAAGGGAAGTCATTTCTTCTAAACTGCACAGAGATTTAGAATAATTGTTATATAGTCCTATTGTGTTATATTCTATCTGAATATTCTGCAAGGGTATGCTGAACAAATAACTTGGAGGAAATAATCCATCTGGCAGTCCTGGCTGTCTACTTTTGTTCCTGGAACATCCACAGCTATATCACAACTTTTTCAAACTAATTACCAGAATTGTGCTGTGAATGTTTATAGCTAATTGAGAGTCTCTATTACAATCACAGGGGTATTCTAGTTCTGTCATCTTGTTGATATTTGAAATGTGTCTCAACTGAAAAGCCTGTGGAAAAACACTATGTCAGGAAGATGACCATACCCTCTTCTCAGAACCAATAGATGTAGAAAGCCCACAAGTCCTTTGAGGAAACCTTTTCTGCTGTTCACTAGCTGTTTTTCCCAGGTGACCTAGAGAATGGTATCATCACTCAGAGATCAGTGGCAGTGTTCTTACTGAGTAAAATCTGATCTTATGATTCCAAGCTCCTGGAATATAGAGGGATTTTGTAAAATTAAGTTATTCTTTAACTGTTCAATTAACATAAGTACTCAGGGGTACAGTCAATGATATTCACTCAGTAGTGAAGTAAACAAAGCATTTGGTTACTTGGCCTTCTCCATGTTCTGTATGAATAGGTCCCCTGCCCCATTCAGCAGTGGGGCTAAATTTACCCAAGTCTTCATTTTGCTACTTATGTACTTATAGAAGAACTTTCTTGCTTATATGCAAATGTTTGAGGCAACAATACTTAAGGTCTGTTTTGTTTAGTGTTCCCTTTCATTCCTGTTACCCCAAGCCCTTTGCTTATCAACCTTGTCTATCACTATCTTGCAAGGCTGCTGGTA
>NW_010291971.1:84781-90385 GCF_000700745.2 Antrostomus carolinensis
ACAACAATGGCCATAGAGGTTTTTGGTTCCTTGAAACAGTTATATTTGAATTTTGGTGTGGGTGAAAATAGACAAAAGTGAAGATGCAGTACTTCCTTGATGTAAATGATACTTATTCATGGCTTATAGCCATACCAAGCATCCTTTGATATGTGGAAGAATTTGAGAAAACTAAGTTCTTAGAATCAAGTGAAAGGAAGGTGTTTCAAGCCTCTGGAGCTTTCCTCAGACAAGAGCTCTCTGTGTTTAAGCAAACCCTCGTGACTACTTCCTTTTTTCACTTGTTTGTCCAATATTAATCTTAATAGAGCACACACAATTTTTCTGTTCCCACACATGATGATAGAAGGCCCTGATCAGTCAATTCCAAGATGTAATTGAACAGGTTTTTGAAAGACAGGTAGAGCCAGGTTTAATTTGTAATCTTAATTATGTTTGTAGGTTCCAAACTTGCTAAAGGTTTTTAGTACTTGTTGCTATACTCCCTTGCAGATTACGTTGCAGAAGTGTTATCTTGTTGTTTATGGGAAATCATGAATGCAAATTTAGAAGCCTTTGATCTACAATTGGGGGAAGTCCTTGGGACCAAGTTATGAAGTCTATTTCCTCTGTAGAATCACAAAAACATGGAATTGTTTTGGTTAGAAAAGACCTTTAAAATCAGAGTGCAAATGTAAACCCAGCACTGCTAAGTCCACCACTAAACTATGTCCCTAAGCACTGCATCTTCATGTCTTTGACCTTGCCTAGAATTTATCCCTAAATTAAGAGTGGAGAATAAGTGAAACAGGAACTAAAACCTTAATTTCTTACTGTTTTCCACTTCCCAGTGATGGCAGTTGTACCTTAAGGATGTTTTGTGACAAAGTCTGTAAAGATATGTAATACTTGTATCAATTTGACTAAGAAGTTGAAGGAACAACAGAGCTCTTTAAAGAAAGATTATTCTGTCAAGTTTAAAAGACATGCTTTACCTGGGATAAAGAAGTAGTATTGAAAAGATACACTGCTTCGTTTGCCCTGTTTGTTTCTGATTAACTTAGATTTAAGGAACTGGTGGAAGGGGTGGAAGGAACCAAGTTGGGAGTTGCGATGGAACTGCTGAGCAGGATTGTGTGTTTGTGATGAATGGTATTTTCTCTCCTATCTGTTCAAGTGGCTTCTACCAACTTTCACTATGTAGAAGGCAAAAGGCTTGTATGTATCTATGTACTGATGTGTTATAAATTGCAAAAGAACATTGGTTACAATGAAAAATTTTGGTCTGATTGGGAGCTGTGTGAAATTAAGGCTTAAAACAGAGTTTAAAAGGAACCCTACCTTCCCATAAGGTCTTAATGAGGTGGGCATAAAACTAAAGCACTGTGCCAGTGGAGGAACTGCAGAGCTGTCAGCACTTGAAGATCACTGATAAAAGTATAGAATAAACCAGCAAGAATATTTCTCTGCACCTGGTGGTCTTCTGATGTTATATAGCTTCTGTATTTACTCAGATACAATGTTGTTCTATCACAGTTAACTTGTTAATGTCCTTCTTAAGAGGTTTTTATGGGTTATGAACTTAGAAAGAAATATTGAAACTGACTCTTCTTACTATGCATTTTTGAATCATGTATACCCCATTGTTCTTATCAGTAATGGTAAGCTGACTAGAGAGATGAATTTGGGGGGAAGTATTTTTAATATTGAGTCTGTAATGTACACTTTAATCTGAGATAGCTGGAATTTGGTGATCACAAACTTTTTGGACAAGTTTTTTCAGAAAACAATTAGACTTTTGTTATAGGAGTCATTCTAATCAAGCCAGGAGATGAGAAGAGGACCCTTAAGAATATTGTGATTCAGTGGAGGTCAAACTACTATGAGTGTCTTGGAAGAAGAGATATACAGGTTGAGATATTAAAAGTAGAATAAATGACAGCTAATTATTAAAAACTTTGCAACTACCTAATTCTGTAGCAAGTCAGAAAGTATAGTTCCTTAATGATTCAACACTAATTGTGGGGTTTTTAGGGGTTTTTTTTGTTTGTTTGTTTGTTTTTTTTTAAATATCCCTGTGAGTGGTCTTAGAGCAGCTACCATCTCCACAGCTGGTTGGATTCGCAACAAAGCAAGCTAGTTTAGCTCAAACCACTGTCAGCAGCAGCAGTATTAGTCAGGTAGTTGTAATAACAAGGACTAGGAAAACTTTTAATGAACATCAGTGTGGTGTAAATGGAAGGGAGAGATGATCTGTAGGAGGCAGATGGTAATTAATGCACAGTAATGGTAGCCTGCCAAGTTGCTTCTCTGGCACTGGTGAGATGATGCCCATATGTTCCCTCTGCTGCCTGGCACCAACAGTAGCCTGCTGCTTCCCATTCTGGGTCCAGGTTAGCTGGAATCAGCATAGGGTTCCCTGCACTGATGTGCTCCCCTTTCCCATGTGGGGCTTTCACTCCTTGTTTTCATCATATTCTAATAATAAGCTAAAGGCTATGTCACAGCTGGACTTTGTGTGGTGTGTTTTGGGTTCTTTGTTTCCATTTTGGCCACACATGTACCCCTCTGCTCTCTTAATCGTTACCATCAGTCTTTGGAATATATTGTACAGAAGATTGCATGAATAGCAATGGGAAGAAACCAGTGAATTGACATCTTATGCTCCAAGAAGATGCATAACTACACTCTTCTGTTTGAGAACCAGTGAAGCTAAATATAACTCTTCTTCTCGAAGTCATGTCTGGGTGGGTGCTATAGGGATGAGACATTTCTGTGTCTAGAGAGCCTGATATAAGTACTGCTGAGTGCAGAGGTGCACCCACCTCTGGCTACAGTTCCATTTTTGCACTGCTTTTGCCTGCTGCTATGTTTTTGCATATACTCTAATGCCATATATGCTTAGAATAAGAAAAGAAATATTTTGGTCTAGGTTATGCTATCCTTTGCAACTACTAGAGCTGCAGACTTAGTAAAAAACTACTGCTTCCTGAATATTACTTTTTTTTTTTTTAAATAAGTGATCTTATTAAGACATTGCTCATACTCATTCATGTTCATATCATATTACTGTGGAGAAAACAAATTTAAGCCTGTATTGAAAATTGCTACTGAATCATCAGACTTTGCTGGTAGGGAATCTCGATACAGAAACCAGTTCGTCATTGAATAGGTTCCAAATGTGAAAGTTCTGTAAATGCAGTTTCAACAAAGTCATTGAGAGTTTTTGGTTTTTTTTTTAAGGAAGGCTTGTTTATTCAGGAGTTAGTAATAGGTGTTTCTCCTAACAGTTACGTAGTCTTTTACAGCTGTGAATCTGTTTACTCCATGGCACCAGCCTTCTACTTTACTCTGAACTATGTAATGGGCTAGATACAGGTAACAAGGATCAGGAACAGAGACAAAGCAGTGCTGGATTAGTCCTTTTCAATCAGGTTCTGCAGGAAGAGAATGGTGATAGATCTCTCCACTCAGTTTATTTTCCCCTAAAACTGGAAACAGCTGTGAAATTTTTGTCATCAGAAGTAGTCCAGGGGAATGTTCCTCTTGTACATCATGAGATTTCAGTGACAGAGAAAGCAAATTTTATCAAACAAGACTTGGATAAATTGCAGAACATCACAGGTCTTGTAAAACTGATGAGAGTAGGCAACATCAGGATCACTGACTTTGGTTTCAGTGCTGACATCAGAGTTCTGAAGCAGAATTTGCTCAGACTTAATGAAAGCTCTGAATTTTCTTCACCCTTTCTAGGCTTGAAAGCTGTTGGACCTTGGACCATGCATTCTAACAGTAGTCTGCAGAAGGCATGTGATGTGTGGGACTTTCTAGATGTTCTTGAAGCTGGAAAGTTTCAACTTATACTCCTGCTGTAGTTTTTTAGGGAAGCAGATGAAGTGTGTTCTGCTTCATCCTATTACTCAGAGCTATCAGTGCATGCTGTGTTTCTTGGTAGATGTGATAAAACTGCTGTACAGTGGTTGCTAGAAAATGTTGAGATATTGAGTCCTTGTTATGCCAAAATGTTTGTGTCACTTCAACTCTATCACTCTTTTGGACTCTAATTTACAGCAGCTGTGTCTTAATATTGCTGTAAAGACTTGCTGTAGTACTTCCTGATTTCCGAAAAATCCTGGAAGCCTATTCTTCCCTCACATAAGGTAGCTTTAGAGAAGATGTCAAGACTGTAGCTTTAACCATGGTGAGAAGAGAACAGATAGGTAAAGGAAAGCAGAGGTATTCTTGGAAGCAAAATACTGGGTACTGATCTAGGATGTCTAAATTCAGTTTCTAGTTCCTCCAACTTAAAACTGCTCCATCAGTTCTGTGGTTGTTGTTGTAAAATGTTGTATTCTCTATAACTGTGATGAGCTTTGAGGCTGCAGTAAAATAAACAAACCAGGGAATAAATTTATGGTTGGATCAGTAATAAATGCAAGAAATAAATAACATAAAGCCAAAATTATTTTGTCCTCTTCCTCTTTTCTGCAGGAAAGAAAATGTTGAAATGTTTATTCTGAAGGTGAGACTAGACTTGGCAGACATACCAGGAGCACCAGCAAGCAACATGATTTTGTAGAAATAAGCCTTTTACAAGTTAATCCATCTTATCAGCAGTTTGCATGCTTATAGTTTCATGTTAATTTTCTTTGTATCTAGTGAAAATAGTCAGGAATTACTCCAGTGCTTCTTCAGCTGAAAGCTGCAGCCAACACTTGCACTAGTCTCTATTTGAAGTGAACTCTTATGTCAAAAAGTACCAAGTTAGTAATATTCTGTTCAGTGTTTCTTCTCTGAAGTGATATTTTTTTCTGTGAAGTAAAAAAAGGAAGGTGAAAATAAACAGCCTGTATTTCTGTTTACCAGCACTGTATCACTGTAACTTACACTTTGCAGATTGCTTGTTTATCATACTACAAATAGGGCAAAAATTTTTGTCAGGAATGAGTCAAAGAACTTCTTAGGAAAACTCGGAAATCTAAAAGGTGAGTTCTTGTGACTATACAGCTGAAAACTGCAAATTTTCCTATGAAAATACCTATCAATAAATCCCTATAAATATGTACTTGTACTCTTAGCAGCAGAATGCCTTTGGAATTCAAATTATGATAAGGATGTCATTAGTGCCAAGGTGTGTATATATATATATTTTTTTTATTCTAGCATATGATCCAACCAGAGAATATAAGCTTCTAGATTCACAAATTTTGGTGAGGTTCTTTGTAAGCCAAAGTAAATGGAATTGGAAGAATTTATAATGTGTGTGACTTACAAGTGTATTTTTGTGAGCTTCTGATCACACTTGTCACTAATGGTCTAGGAATACAGATGTTTTTACCTGGTGCTGTCACTTTGTGAGATGCAAAGGCATTCCAAAGCTTGAGATACTTGAAAGTGCTTACTTTTAACAAGTATCCCACAAAAAGTATTAAAATGTCTTTGCATATCTGACTTGTTGAAGGTTGGGATGAAGATGTTAATGATGGGTTGCTCCTGAAGCTTATACAGAGGCTTGTCACAGTATTAAAAAGCTCCTCTTATTTTATTAAGGGATAATTCTGACAGAAAACAGTATGCACAATCCACAGAAGAACAAATTCTCAAAAATAATGATGGATTCCTGCT
>NW_010291971.1:90396-100811 GCF_000700745.2 Antrostomus carolinensis
TCCTGCTGTGAGGAACATACTGGTACAAAACCCCACAGAGGTTGTGCATTACAAGAAGATATTCTCAGTAAACACTTGCTTGCTGTGCCTCCCAGGGCCATGCTGCTAAATAGAAATTGTGACCAGCAAGATGAGGTGATATAAAATTATTGGTAAGAATATAGAAATTGCTTGCTGTCTTCATGTGAGTGTAGTAAAAATTTCTGGTAAGGGTATTTAATTTCAGTAGTACTGTTATTGGGTAGCTGGAATAAAATTGCCACTTTGCTCAAATCTCCCTCAATCTTCTGGTATGTTTTAAAGTGAGCACATAGCAAACTTACTGCTGACAAAAAACATATTGCAGCTCTAGCTGGGCACAAGAAAAGTGTTTCTAATATATTAAATGGTTAATGGGCTGTGTCAGGCTTGTAGGGATAGTAATACACAGAACTGAGCTTGTATATTAGTTGGACTCAGACTCCGATAAGGATACTCTTGACTAGATTTCTATGGCATGATTAAAATGTTTACAAGAAAAATTCTTTGGTTTTTGATGAGTAAAATCTCTAAACTGCAGAAACATGTGTCTGCTTTCCAAAGCTGTTGCTTGGCAAAATGTCCAAATGTTTCATTGTTTTATTGATCTTGGGTTTCTGGGTGTGCAGACAAGCTACTGGAAGATGTTCAGGCTGATTTCTGAAAAATCTCTTATGTTGCTAAAATTCCTGTCTTGGGAATCTTCCTTGATTCCCCCAGGATCCACAAGAATTTCCAAAGTTTAAATTTATTCCTGCAAATTACTGCTGGCTGTGACTGTGTTGGCAGCTAGACCTTACTAGAAAATCACTTGCCTGGTAGAACTGGGGGAAGAAAAAAAAAAAAAAACCAAACCAAAACCAAAAACCAACCACCTTGAAGTGTGAGCTAGGTAGAAGATCTTGGAGAGAATGACTTTGTTGCCAAATGCCATTCTGAGGAAAAAGAAGCACAGAGAAACATGTTTGGTGAACTTCCATTTGGGAAAGATTAAAACTCTCCTCTTCAAAGTGACCTTTTGCCTAAAAAAAAAAAAGGGAGGGGCATTTGAAAGAAACATTTTGTTCTTATCAGAACATGATGTCCTAATTCACTTCAATTTTAGAGCATTTCAAGATGCTTGGAAAGGGGACTAAATGAAAGTGTAGAGCCTATGCAAACTGTACTCTTAGAAAAAGAGGTTTTTGTTCCTGTGCACTCTTCCTGAAGTAAATGATCAGCCTGTTCTGTGCTATAAGCCATAGGTCCTATGGAGTGTGTAAATTCACCTAGGAACAGTGAAGGTTCCAGCTATTTGTTGCAATATTATTATACTTATGTTGCACATCATTATTGCTTCCACTATAAGAATGTAAGTTTCCCCACCATAATTGTAGCAATTGCTAGCAACCATAATCTATAGGTATTTATGCATATTTATGCTTTTCTGAGCACTCTGAATAATCATAGATGGAAACTAGCATTTTCCTTCTGATCTGATCCTGAATACTCATCTTCTTTAGTAAATTAATTTAGTCTCGTCTAATTTAGCTTTTTTCTAAACACTTCTAAGTGGTGAGAAGCAACTGTACAATCAGACTCTGAGCAATTTAACTACTCTTTTAGAGTTGGTTATGATGTCTCCTGTGGATTTTTCCTTCTGGTGGACACACCTACAGCCTTCTCTGGCGTGATGACCAAGTAGAGGGTAGGAGTTTGGGGTTGGGCAAAATAAAAAGCTCTTTATTTCATCTGCTTTCTCTATTAGCTTTCTCTATAATAATGAAAGTAGGAAATGACATGGCTTTATCACTGTTATTTATTCCTTTGTAAAGAATCAAAAGTGTATACAACAATGCTCAATAGGTGGGAAAAGACTAGGCAAACGTCCTCACTATAGACCTTATTATTTAGAAGCAAATTGTGTACTCACAGGGCAGTGCAATTCATGAAATAGTCTTATTGGTCTAATAATTACTCATCTAATAAATGAGCTCACATCACATGTTTAAGTTCTGTTATTTGAATAGTTACCTTGTTTTTTTGTCTCTGCCTTTTGCTCAAATATAGTGTGCTCTTTTCAAAGCAGGGTTTATCTTTTATGTTTGTACAATACTGAGTAACAGCTCTCCTTTTTCTGAGCAGTCCCTTCTGTTTCCTCTGCTAGATAAAATGGTAAAGATGGTAAAGAAAATTGTTCTCTATAAGATGCATTGTCTGGTTTGGAAATAGGTACTTCTCAAAATTATCTCTTATTTGTGGGATTAATTAAATATTATCTTTAAGTTCATGTGCCTGACTTATATAAGCTGTGGTAGATGATCAGGGTCTGCAGGGTCTGATTTTCTGAACCCTGCACAGTTTCACTGAAACTAAAGCTGACAGTTGTTGGCTTCCACTTGATATGTCAGTATTGCTGCAGAAAAGCATGCTATAATGTCTCCAGGGATGAGCTGAAATTTTGTGCATTATTTCTATAGCTCTCTCAACTACTTCCAATGATTTCTTTGCTAAGAAAGGAAACAAAGCCTTCTGACTTAGCAAACCAAAGAAAGCATCCCTGACCAGCTGCATCACATTATCTCCATGTTATTGGTTTTACTGGTTGTCCAGGAAAGATCTTGCAGTCCTTCTATTATTGCTTCCAGACACAGGAAACTTGTACTATGTAGTACGTTGTAGGCAGCCCAGCAGTGTCATTCATGATTCTGTGAAGCCTGGAGACTACTAACAATGAAGCTTTGATATGTGCCATATCTGCAGTCAGATGAGGAACTGCCTAGGATCAGTCACCCTCATGGGGTTTAATGGGACACTGCTTGTGTGTGCCTTGCTGAGAAGCACCAGTAACAGAGGTGGTAGTACCTGACAGGATCACCTGCTTGTGGGACACCCTGAAGAGATGGCTTATGTGTAAAACCTCTCTCTAGATTGGATTTTTTACAGCAACTGGGAAGGGTAAATGGTAGGTATGATAGCCTTGGTCTACTTAGTGTTCTCAAGTGGACAACTTGTGTCATTTTCTAGCCATTATGCAACAATGAACTGCATGCTTGGATCCTCCTCTCCTCACACCACGAGGAGGGCCCAAACCTCGCACTGCAGGTAGAATGCAGTGCATTTCTCTCTTTATTTGTCATCTATTGCAAGCTAGTGTGTTAGATGCCTACAAATTTATTGTAGGGAAGTGATCTGAGAGGATTAACAGAAAGTGAAAACAGACTCCGAACTTACTAGAAAGTAGGGAACTCTCTGAAGTTCTGCCATATGCATTTGCTGTGCAATGAACCCCAACTCTTCTGAATTTTTATTCCTCTAAGATCTTAATAAAGGGAGAAAAATGCTGGGAACCATTAAGCATTTAACAAGGGAGGGGAAGCCTTCTGAGGAGAGTTCAGTAGCCAGCAGAAGCCTGCAAATATGAACAACAATCCTATTTCCCACAGCTGTTTGAACTACAGATTGATGGGAACTAATTAGAGTTCAAGAAGAACATCTGTGGGCTGTGAAACAAGGCTGGAGTGTGTGGCTTCCTAATGAAGCTGTGATATCCATCATGGGCAAAGGAAAGCAACTGCTCAACAGACAGCAATTTGCTGGTTCATGGACTCTATAAACTGCTGCTCATCTACTATTTTCTTGGTGCTGCAGTTGATTTTTCTCAGGTGCATATGCTGCAAGTCAGTAGCATTTCAGATATCTATGAATTGACATAAAGGTATAGGGCAACAAGGCAGGGCTTGCAAAAATGAGATATCAAATGAGAGGTCTTGAATGATCAGAGACCTGTGCTTTGCAAGGCCTTTATGTCACTCTGAAAGCTGATGTGTTTGACCTAATCAGATGCTGTTTGGAGGAAGGTCAAAAAGAGCTAGCCCAGTGTTAGTACACCTCTGGTTTATTCTGAAGCTGGAGAACTTTCACTAGGAAAAGTCAAATCAGGCTGAACAAGCATTAGCTATCTGTGTTTCTGTAGGAAATATGATCCCACTGAAAAATGCTGGTGAAAAAATCACAGCTGAAGAATAAAAGCAGACCTATAATACACTGGAGCAATCTTCCTAAAGAGGTGGTCAATGCCCCTGCCTGTCAATGTTTATAGAGGCATTGGATAGCGCCCTTAGTAACATACTTTATTTTTTGGTCAGACATTTGGGCTTAAGTGATCATTGTAGGTCCATCACAACTGAAATATTCCATTTCTACTTTAGATTTGTTCCTACTTTTTCTGTTAAAAGCATCTTTTTAACCACTTAAGTCTAAAAGCCTTGAACCTGGAATTTGATTGTGTACGTATTGCAAAAGATCAACTTCTGCCTGTTTTTATCTGACAGGACTTGCTGTATATGTATTGGGGAGGATGTTTCCCTGAGCAAAGAGCACAGGTGAGCAGCTGAAGCTTTGAGCCATGTGTGATACTGCATACAATGTCTTTCCCTGCATATGTAGAAACTGATGTAGTGACAGCTAACTGAAATGGTATCCATGTGTGGTCTTCCTGAGCTTCTCTCCAAGGTCCCACAAAAGAGCAGGTTTTAGTAGGAACTTCAAGTCTTGGGATGCTCTAAACAAATGAGCCTCAGTGGTTGTTGAAACATCCCAACAGCTGTCAGTATTTGATTTACAAATTCTTGATACATCATGGAGGATGTTGTACCAAATACTTGGTCATTCAGATCACTTTCCTGTAAACAGTTCTTGAAAAATGATAGCTTAAACTGTAAACATGCTTTTAGAGCATGGCTTCCTCAGCTTGGTACATGTACTAAGAGTGATCAATCCGTGAAAGTCAAGCTAGGCAGTATGTAGGTGCTGTCTGAGCAGTCAGCATTTGTATTTGCTACTACTGCCAGTGGCTGGACCAGAGATACATAGCTTGGGAAGCCTAGTTGTGGACTTACTAGGCATATAATTGCTGTTATATCTACTTGACTTCACTGAAATTCTGCCAGTGAAGTATGTGTATCTCTACATACCTGAAATAATGTTAGAGGCTCTGACCTCTCACTGAAAGTGAAATGCCTGAAACATGTGTATCTCTACATACCTGAAATAATTATATTGCTAGAGGCTCTGACCTCTCACTGAAAGTGAAATGCCTGAAATCAAACTAAGTAATGTCCTTAAAGGACAGGAGATACCAAAACCTCTGAGTTGAGGTTGTCTGTCTACTTAACAGGTTAGGCAGTTGGGTATAGATTAAAATGGAAACAGGGCATTAAAGATAATGGGATTCATATTTTACATACTCTTCACTCCTCTGAAACTCACTGACCTAAAGCCAATGAGCATTTCCTCTCTTTTAAGGGAGGATTGCCTCATGCTATTCCTAGTATTGCTGCTTTCTTCCTGGCTGAAAGATTTTTGTTGTTGCTGCATGTATCCAGTGTATGTTATGAAAGATGCTTTTATTTTTTTAGAGTGTCCCTTCAGAGGGAAACCTTTGAAAGCACTGGAAGATGTGTTTATACCAGTCCTTGCTCTTAAGTTTCTATTGGTGCAGAATTAAGGTTGGGGTTTTCTTGGGAGGGGGGTGTCCTAAGAAGGTGAAAGAACACTTCTCCTTCCTTTATACATAATAGCTATTAATTACATCATGTAATTCAATAGTGGGAAGTGCTTTTTCATGGGTTATTTCATTACCTCTGTTAGAGAACAGAGTAGGCATCTGCTTGACTAGAATTGGCTTGGCTTTCCACTGAGTGGCAGAACACTTTAGCAGTTGTTCTCAACTCATGTAAGAAATGATTTTTGGATTGCCTAACATTGATCTCCTAACTAAAGCCAAACTTAAAATGTAACACATCACTTTTTAATAGATTTAATAGCAAATTGAGACAAATATTTAGACTGGGCTGTGTCAGAATATACCTTCCCTGCTGGAAGCACATAGCTGTGCCTGTCTGTGAAATCGGCTTTCTCCTAGGATCCCACTGGCATCTCTGAGGCTCTGCCAATGCTGAGAATTTTGACTGTTGAACCCTATGGTGCCTCTCATGGGATCAGGGCTTGAAGCTGAGCTTTGCTTTCACTAGTCAAAGCAATCCACTGGGTGAGCAGTACCTTGCATCTGTGAAGCATTGGAGCATTTATCTTTTCAGCTTAATTGTAATGGCAATACCATCCAGGAAAAAGAAGAGCTAAATTGCTCTTATGTTCAGTACAGTATTTAATCAACACCATAGTACTAAAAACATTCTAGCTTTTTTCTGTGTCTCTGCTTCATTAGCTTTCCATCTCTTCAACTCTGATTGTACAACACATCTTTGTCTCCCTTGCCCTGCATCTTAATTTCTCTTTTTGATAGTAGCCTCATGCCTCAGTGCCTTAATTGATTCATCATGCAATGTCTTACTATGTATCATAGGCTACTTGCTGGACTGTGTGAGCTAATACTTCTGTAGTAGGAATTGCAAAACATGCTTTAGAACATAAAGCTGTATCCAGCTGTAATTCTATAGATTGTATAATGGGATGACAATTAGTACCAGGAAGTCAAACAGGGGTGAGTAGAACCAGTATTGTACTCAGTCATGGTAAACACGTTTTTGCTCTCTTTAGAAAAGCTGAAAAATCAATTATTTATAAGCTTACCTGTTCTTATGGAAAAGCCCAGTAGGAGTCAATGAAATATATTAACTTATAACAAGCTTCATACTGTCATATAAAATTTAACAGACAGTCTACTGCCAACACTGAAATTCTCTGGGATATAATTATTCCCTCAATTTTAGTTGGTGGTTTAAGGAAAAGTTGTAGAAATAAGATTATACTATCCACAAATTCTGCAGGTTTTTATAACAGTTCCTTTAGGATCTGTTGCACTTCTGTAGTGCCTATTTGTTTTACACTTATTGTAATTTGGAAAGCTTTTCTGGGGAATAATGAAAATATCTGTTTTAACCAACTTACACTTCTAGCTTTGAAACTACCTAATGCTCACAGAAACACAATTTTAAATGTCACTGAAATTTATTGCACTGTTTCTAGCCATCGTATATATCTGATTGTGAAGACCAAAGCATGAAACAGGATGAAAAGTTGAACTTGATCAGCCTGTGTTTATCGTCCAAGATAAAAGAAAGAAACAAAAGATAGGCAGTGGGGGTGGGGGGAGGAAGCAGGGAAGCCTGCTTTTAAATATCAAGCTTCCTTGTACTCGTACAAGGATTTTACTTTAATCCAGTGTTGCTTGTAGTGAAGCTTTGGAAATACTGTAAGCAGCCTGATGCTTAGGTGAGATGAAGCCCACCCAAATTCTAGCACTGTAAAGGAATATAGGGTGACTTGGTTTTGGAGATGTGTTTTATAGGTGGTTCAAGGAATCTAGATGGCAAGGTTAGACAAACTGCTTAACTTCCAGAGGTGAAATGAATTCTACCCTGCCTTTTACATGCACAACAGATCAGCCCAGGAGCAGCAAATATACTGTAAATTTGGGTCCCTCTTATTTCAGTAGTAAGCCCCATGTAATAGTGAAGTGAAGTTAAATAGCTATCACTAAATATCTATTTAGGTCAAAAGATTGATCTAAGCTGACATCAGTGTTTAAAAAAAACCAAAAAAACCCCCCAAAAAACAATGCTTTGTTTCTGCTAGGATTTGACTTTAAGGTAAAGGCCTCTGTGTGGAAGACTCTTAAGTCTTGGTTATATAGCGTGTCCTTACTTCCACTGAAGTTTCCACAGTTGAAAGTACTGGACAAACATGCAGGGAGACTTAATTTAGTTCTAATGGGGATATGTTTGGTACTGCAAGCAGTATAGTTTCTTCTGACTTGCTCTGCCACTAACAGTACAAAAGTACCTGGAGTTTATGGCTGCTCTTCTTTGTCTGTTTATTACTCTGTTCCATGTAAGCATTAAATGGTTTTCAATTTGTGCAAACTTCTTAAAGGATGTAAAGGCTAGTGTAGGAGATTCCCAGTTGTGTATTCTGGATGATACATCTTTGTATAGTCTAAATTGAAATGCTTTGTGGTCTAAACCTAACTTTTTGAGAGGCCAAAGTATTCTGCATGATCAGGAATACTGTCTTGACAGTCAATTGCACAGCTTTAACTTTGACAATTAGTTAAGAAGAGGTATTAGAACAGGTGAAACGTAATGGAATGGTTTAGTGTTCTCTACAGGGAATGCTAATATAAGCCAAAACATGTCTAATACAGCTTGTAATGAATGACTTTGCAATGGTTAGTATTACAAGTCTATTGTGACATTAGTCAGGATAATATATTTTAACGTGTTAATACTAGGGCATTATCCAACAGTGGCAGAAAATTTCTTTAGTCACTCCCTGTCTCTCTGCTCTCTAGATAGAACAGAGGCTGTCTATTATAGTGCACCTTCCTGAATGGCTTTGCAAACTGGAGTTAATAATTAGTTGCTAACTTCTTCTAATGTGAATTCATCCTCCTTCTACTTGGACTACCACATTTTCTATTACTTTGCTTTATTTCAGTACTTTACAACTCTAAGCTCCAAAACATGAGATAAGAAACATGATCAAGGACAGGTTAATTCAATGATGCATTGTTGGAAAACTCTGACCCAGATCAATGTACAGTGACAGTAGCTTTCCAGGCTGGGCTTAGATATTGCTGTCAGAGAAAACCAGTGCCTAGAGTCAATCTGAAGAGGCAATTTTCAAGGATATTTGTTTAAAAGGTAGATAAATGCATGACTGAAGGCTGAGAGAAGGGACAAAAGAGCAGAAGCTCCAAGAGTTATAATGAGGCAAAAGACCTTGTATAAAAGCCAGGAAGTAGAGAAGTTCTTGCAATGATAGGGAGCCTAGGCTGACGAGTGGATAGGATTACAAGTAGATGGACTGATATTTAAGGTTGTAAGGTCAGAGCTGGACATGGCTACTACAAAGACTTTTGCTCTTGTGCCTGAAAGATGAGACAGCTACAAGGTGGTAACATGGTGCATTGCCTGGCTTGCCATCTGAAGAAGTTGCCATCAAGACCTGCACCCTACAAATCCTGCTTTAAGGGCAGTCTGGAGGGGCACTAATTTAGAGACAGTGACTTTTAAGCAATCCATACAGTGAAGATGCTTTGGGATCACAAACCTTCCTTTCAGGCTATCTGGCAGGAATCCTGGCTGGGGCAAACACTATTAGGGTCAGTGTGTTGCACTTGTCTGCCCCTGTGCCATCCCCCAACAAATTTCTGTCATTAAAATCAGTACAGATCAAGCTGAAAGATTTTAAAAATCAATTTCTAACAGGTTTTTATCCACAAAGATAGCATCCAACTCATAAATAGCCACGTAATTTATATTAATGCTATGTTTACGGTTGGACTAGGTGATCATAATGGTCTTTTCCAACTAAACTATTCTATGATAATGCATTAAACATTGAGATCTGGGACCACACAGTTTTAATTCTGGTGCATTGTGCATTTCATAAATGGTAGCAAAAAGTCAACAACAAGCTAATAACTTTTAGGAACAAATGTTGTAATTACCTATCTAGGTATAGCTTTGATATTTTCATGTTTATTAATAAATGCATCTTCAGAGTATTGTTTAGTATGATTAACTTATTTTATTCACTAGTCAGCACTTGGCACAACAGGCAGTTAAACTTCTAAATCATTTTTTTTTTTAGCTTAAAAAGTTCTTTTATAAGATTAAAACCTGGAGGTCAAACATAAGATGAGACTACACTGCATTTTATGCAGGAGGCAATTCAGTTGCAGACCTGTTCAGCTGACCTTCAGATAATGTGAAAGCCTTGAAAGCTCTATAAGAAGAGCTAACAGTTGGAAAGCAGTTTGAATGTAATGCTTGCTAAACTAAGAGTTAAATGGCATGGTTTTAAGCAGAACTTAGCCTATGCTGTGCTCTTTTTAAATGTGTTTGATGAATAACTGAACATGTGTTTGGGTGGAAATTGAGACTGTGTATCTGATCTGTAGATGTCAGAAAGCAGTTAAGTGTTGAGCTGCAGAGAGCTCCTGTTTCTACAGGAAGAGAGATTTGTGTGCTCTCAGCACAGAGCACTGGGACAAGTACTGCTTTTTCTGGTACTGCTTTCAAATAGCTCTAACAGCATCTTTGTGTTGACTGTTAAGAAGGAACAAGGACTGAAAATCTGGCTCAAAGGAGAAAGCTGTTATTGCTCTGCACCAGTGTTGTTCACTAAAATTGCAGGAATCTGATGAGGCTGGATGAATGCAGTATTTTCCTGCTGGAGAAACTAAAATGTTATTTGGATAAGGTGGGGTTCAATGATTAGATGAGGTAGAGGAGAAGTCACTCTGCAGCAAAGTTGGGAGGCAAGAGAAGGAAAAAGTGGGGATAATGACTGCAAATTGACAATAAAATCCAGACTGAATTAAAGTGCAGGAATGTCAACAGGAACTTCACAGAAGCTGTTTGAAGTGCCATGTCTCTGTCCTTGGTGGT